>NW_012115444.1:358194-372839 GCF_000951035.1 Colobus angolensis palliatus
CCCTTTTTTTTTTTTTTTTTGCTTAGGATTGCTTGTCTAGTCAGGATATTTCTTGGCTTCATATGAATTTTACAATAGTTATTTTTCTAGTTCTGTGAAAAAGGATGTTGGTTGCTTGATAGGAATAGCATTGAATGTGTAGATTGCTTTGGGCAGTATGGCCATTTTAATGATACTGATTCTTTCAGTTGATGAAGTTGAAATGTTTTTTTCCATTTGTTTGTCTCATCTATGATTACTTTCAGCAATATTTTGTAGTTCTCCTTCTAGAGATCTTTAACTGCCTTGGTTAGATTTATTCCTAGGTGTTTGTTTTATTTATTTATTTATTTATTTATTTGCAGCTATTGTAAGTGGAATTGAGTTCTTGATTTGGTTCTCAGCTTGAATGTTATTGGTGTATAGAAATGCTATTGATTTTTATACCATGATTTGGCATCCTAAAAAATTACTGAGTCATGTCTCAGTTAAAGGAGCCTTTTAGTAAAGTATTTTGTGTTTTCTGGGTATAAAATCATATCAACAGCAAAGAGATATAGGTTGACTTTTATTTGTCTAGTTGGATACCTTTTATTTATTTATTTTGCCTGATTGTTGTGGCTAGGACTTTCAGTACTGTGTGGAATAAGAGGGGTGAGAATGGGCATCATTATAACAGTTTTCAAGGGGATTGGTTTCAACTTTTGCCCATTCAAGTATAATGTTGGCTATGGTTTCTCTTAGATGGTTCTTATTATTTTGAGATATGTTCCTTTGATGCATAGTTTCTTGAGGGTTTTTATCATGAAGGGATTTTGTATTTTATCAAAAGCTTTTTCCACATCTGCTGAAATAGTCATATAATTTTTGTTATTAATTCTGTTTATGTGGTGAATCACATTTATTGATTTGTGTATATTAAACCATTCTTACATTACAAGAATTAAGCCTACTTGATCATAGTGAATTAACTTTTTGATGTGCCACTAAATTCAGTTTGCTAATATTTCGCTGAGGATTTCTCCATCTATGTTTATCAGAGATATTGGTATCAGAGATTTTTTTCATCGTATCTTTACTAGGTTTTCCTATCAGGATAATGCTGGCTTTGTTAAATGCGTTAAGGAGGAGTCTCTCCTTCTCCATTTTTTGGAATACTTTCAGTAGGATTGGTACCAGATCTTCTATGTATGTTTGGTAGAATTTGGCTGGGGCTCTTTTGGTTGTTGTTGGTGGTGGGTGTCTTATTACTGATTTAATTTAGGAACTCGATATTGGTCTGTTCAGGGTTCAATTTCTTTCTGATTCATTCTTGGAGGATTGTGTGTTTCAGAAATTTATCTTCTCCTCTAGATTTTCTAGTTTGTATGCACAGGTGTGTTCCCAATAGTTTCTGAGGCTCTTTTGTATTTCTGTGGTGTTGGTTGCAATGTCACTTTAGTTATAACTTCTGACTGTGCTTATTTGGATCCTTTCTCCTTTTTTCTGTGTTAATCTAGCTAGCAGTCTACCGATCCTATTCATTCTTTCAAAAAAAAAAAAAACTTTAGTCTTCACTGATTCTTCCTGTGAGTTTTTAGGTCTCAGATTCATTCAGTTCCATCTAATTTTAATTTTTTGGGTTGGTTTGTTCTTGCTTTTGGGTTGGTTGGTTCTTGTTTTTCTAGCTCCTCTGGGCATGATGTTAAATCATTAATTTGAGATCTTTCTAACTTTTTAAGGTAGGAGTTTACTGCCCTAAACTTTCCTCTTAACAGTACTTTTGCTGCATCCTAGAGATTTTTATATGTTGTGTCTCTTATTTCTATTTATTTCAAAGAATTTTTTGATTACTGCCTTAATTTCATTGTTTACCCAAAAATAAATTTATTAGTACATTTTCGCATTACTGTGAAGATACTGAGACTACCTAATTTATATATAAAAAAGAGGTTTAATTGACTAACATTTCACATATCTAACACTGTCAGTGAGGAGTTGAAGTTTCTCAACATTATTGTGTGGCTGTCTAAGCCTTTTTGTAGATCTAGAAGTACTTGTTTTATGAATTCAGATGCTTCAGTGTTGGGTACATACATATTTAGGATAGTTAAGTATTTTTGTTGAATTTAACTCTTTATCATTATGTAATGCCCTTCTTTGTCCTTTTTTACTGTTGTTGGTTTAAAGTCTTTTTTATCTAATATATTATTATATATTATATTTTAATATATTTTAAAATACACGTATTTTATCTAATATAATATGTTATATATTATATTTTAAATATATTTTAACATACATATATTTTATCTAATATAATAGCCACTCTTTTTTTTTGTAGTTTAATTTGCAAGATAGATATTTCTTCAACCCTTTACTTTGAGCCTATAGATGTCATTATGTGTGAGATGGGTATCTTGAAGACAGCAGATGGATGGATGTTTTTATTTTATCCAACTTGCCACTCTGTGCCTTTTAAGTGGAGTGTTTAGGCTATTCACATTCAAGGATAATATTAATATGCAAGATTTTGATCCTATCATGAAGTTGTTAGCTGGTTGCTTTGTATTTTCTATGGTTTGGTTGCTGTGTAGGTCTGTGGGCTCTGTACTTAAGTGTGTTTTTGTGGTAGCAGGTGTCAGCTATTTTTTTCCCCATGTTTAGAATTCCCTTAAGAGTCTCTGATAAGACTAGCCTAATGGTAATGAATTTTTTTAGTGCTTGTTTGTCTGGAAAATATTTTTGTTTCTCTTTCAGTGATAAAGCTTAGCCTGATGGGATATGAAATTTTTGTTGGAATTTCTTTTCTTCAAGAATTCTGAAAATGGGCCCTCAGTCTGTCCCAGTTTATAAATAAGGTTTATGCAGAGAAGTCTGCTTTTAGCCTTTTGGAATTCCCTTTGTGTGTGTTCTGACCTTTTTCTCTAGCTACCTTTGTGATGTTTTTCTTTAGCATTGACCTTGAATAGTCTGGTGATTATGTGCCTTGGTAATGTTGCTTTTTGTATAGTATCTCACAAGTGTTCTCTGAATTTCTTGTATCTAGATGTCTACCTCTCCAGCAAAATTCAGAACATTTTCTTGATTTATCACTTCAAGTATTTTTTCTAGGTTGTTATCTTTTTCTCAGTCGCAGGAATGTCACTAATTTTTAGGTTTGGTCACTTTACATAATCCCATATTTCTCAAAGACTTTGTTCTTTTTTAAAAAATTACTTTTTCTTTATTTTTTTCTGACGGGGTCAATTCAAAAGACTGATCTTCAAGATCTGACATTGTTTCTTCTACTTAGTCCAGTTTATTGGTGAAGCTTCCAGTTGTATTTTGAAATTAAGTTAGTTTTTAAATTCCAGAATCTCTGATTGATATTTTAAAGATGTTTATCTCTTCCTTCATTTTCTGGATTGCTTTAAAATGTTTCTTTGTTTTAATTTTCAACGTCGTCTTGGATCTTATTGAACTTCCTTGCAATCTACACTTCAGATTCTTTATCTGTCCTTTCCAAGTTTCCACTTCGCTGGAGACTATAGCTGGAGAGCTAGTATGGTATGTTGATGGTATTACTACATTTTGAATTTTCATGGTGCTAGAATTCTTACACTGGTTCTTTCTCATCTTGAGGCATTGACACTACAAAATTTTGTAATTATATTTGTGCAGATATAATTTTTCTTTTCTTTCCCTATAATATTATTGATTTTTTTTTTCTTTCCCTTTCCCTTTCCCACCTATTTTTCCCTAGGGGATGTGACTTTAGAGAATGCTGGGTAAGGTCTTTTGGCTTAACTTGTGTACTCTACACCTTTCTGTCAGCAGGTTTTATATTGGGCCATGCAGTTCCATCTACAAGCCTGTAGATGGTGTATATGGCCAATACTGCTGAGTGTATACTTCATCCTTGTTTACTAGCAGAAGCTCTCTCTTGCCTCAGGCAATGGGCTTATTCTTATAGTGCAAAGTGCTCTGAGCTCCCTCCTCAGCCCCAGAGGTGTTGGGAGCAATATGGGCAGGTCCAGACTGGCAGGTTTGCCTTCAGATTCCCCTAAGGGCAGTCATGAGCACCAGTGCTGAAGGATAATCCAGTGAGTGGGTACCAAGCACCCAGAAGTATGCCTAGGCATGGAGCTGGGAAGCCTTCTTGTCCTCAAGTTCTCTACACACAGATATGGGGTGGTCTAAACTCCTAATCCAGGGAACTGGGTGCTCCAGATGCTGGGAGATCTGCCTAGGCATGAAGCAGAAAGGCTCCTCTGCATACCTGGATCCCTGCAGAGAAAGTGTGGGGTGGTTCAGGCTGTCAATCTGGGCAAACATGTACTTTGAATACCTGGAAATCTGCCTAAGCATGGAGTGGAGAGGGCCTGCTGCACCCTGATCTATGCACAGAAAGGTTGGGGAAGCTTAGCCTGCTGATTCAGGCAAGCTGGTGCTCTGAATGCCTGGAGATTTGCCTGGGTATGGTGCAAAGAGAGTCCTGATGCAGCATGATCTATGCCTAGGAAGGGTGGACAGCTGAGGCTGTCCCAGCAGGTTTTATTATTGTATTTTTTATTTTTATTTATTTATTTTTTGACACAAGGTCTCACTCTTTTGCCCCGGCTGAAGTGCAGTGTCACAATCATGGCTCACTGCAGCATTATCCTTTCAGGCTCAGGCAGTCCTGCCACCTCAGCCTCCTGAATAGCTGGGATCACACCTGGCTAATTTATTTTTATTTTTCATAGAGATGGTGCATCCCTATGTTCCCCAGGCTGACCTCAAATTCCTAAGCTCAAGGGATTTTCCTGTTTCAACTTCCCAAATTGCTGGGATTATAGGCATGAGTCACTGCATCTGGCATTTAGCATGTTTTAAATACACACAATTTTTAATAGAATTTGATTGCAATATTTACAGGTTGTTTTTTTAACTTCCAAAAACATTTACTGCATCCTTTGAAACTCTATTTTCTTGAAACTGGGTAATGCTACGTTATATTGATAGGCATTCTTATTTAGTCTTTCCATTATTTGGAGAATTTAGGTTATTTCCAAATTTTGCTATTATCCATAGTGCTACAATGAAGATCTTTGGAAATAAATCACTGTCCACATTTCCTTGTTCTTATAAAAATTTACTAAAAGTGGAATTAAGTTAGAAGGGATTTTTATAAATCTATTATAATTGCATAGGAGAAAGAACACAAAGATTAAATCTTAACCAAAGCTATTTACCATGTTATGATAAAGCTCAAAGCTGTCCTCCAGGAAGTTCCTTCCAAAAGATAAAATGATGCAGGAGGCTGGTTTTCATAAGGAAATTTAATATTCTAAATCATGTGCCCTGTCTGCTTCTTGGCTTCAGTTAGATTCACACCTGTTATCTAAGGTGGAAATGATTTCCTTTGTCTGTAACAGTTAAGAACATTGAATGCTGGAAGTAATAAAACATATTATGTTGCTGCATGTTTTTATGTCCTTTTGAGTAGCAAAGGACAAACAATGCAGAACCATGCATCTCAAGGAGCATTGTAATAGTAATTCTAGGAGTATTCTAATAGTAATTCTAGGTGAAAGAAATAATTACATTTTAAATATTTCTTTAGATTTACCTAAAAATATAATCTGAAGGCTTCTAACCTTTATCATAAATTAAAGGCAGCTATTTTATTTACCTTTTCATGTCTAAAAAGTATTTTAACATTTCTTTTGGCTAAGCTGAAATAACTAAGGTTGCAAAATGAATAAACTATTGTAATGGTAGAAGCATATCAGAATCTACTTGGACTTGAGCTGAGAAATGTTCCGCTATGAAAATAAAATTGCTGCCTTATAAGGTACCTGTCATGTGAATACTGTTTTTACTCACTTTGATCTACCTATTATTTATTCTGCTATATCCATTTTTTATCTTTGATGCATATTTAGTGCCCAGATCCATCTTGCAAACAGGACTTGTTGGCCTACCTGGAACAGATTAAGTTCTACTCCCACCAACTGAAAATCTGCAGTCAGGTTAAAGCTGAGATCCAGAACCTGGGAGGAGAGCTCATCATGTCAGCTGTGAGTACTGCCTAGCACGTGCATGATCACAGGTGGAAGATGCTTGAAACAGAGCAACTACACCCTTGCTTACATGACCAAATCTTTTAGGTAAAATTAGTTTAGAAAAACTATTAAAACTACATGTATTTAAACTAGCAGGAAATCTTGGCAGATTTCTTTAAAAAAGGTTTAAAATGTTGTTTTTATTTACTTCAGAGATTAAAGAGTAAATCACATTTTATAAGCCATTTGGATGAGAAATGCATGTTAATTTAAAGCATGACTTCAGAATGTGTACAGATGGAACTCCGAAATGAATCCTGTAATTTTTCTAAAATAAATGCATGTGGAATTGCAAGTTAATAAAATGATTGCTTCACTGCTATTAATTGATATTCATTTCCCCCTATTTCTTTTTATAACATAAATGTTCGTGTCTTGAGAGTTTTCATTTCCATATATATTTTCAGAACTGGAGTATGATAGAACTTATTAGAGTTGGAGGAAATTTCATAAATTCTTTGGTGGGCCTAAGTTTTAAGCTGCTGTAAATTACCATGGTAGAACTAATGTATAACTTTTCTACTCATCTTTTAATAGCAGTAGATCATTTCTCTGGAGAAGAAATGGTAATAAAATAATATTTGATATCTATATTGGATTCAGTTATCAGTAACTTTGAAAAGGACATAGACCAAGATTATAAATTTAAGTTTAAATGGAACATTATAAATATTCTGGGAATTTGTATTTCTGAGACAAATTTTTTTTAATTACACTAGTATATTTATATATGTGTAATATATAGGGCCTCTATATCCTGGCATTGGACATTCCCTCAATGAGTTAATGTTCTGAAAGAGGACGTAATTACGAAAACACAAGTAAAGGATCACCATCAAAAGTAGAGGGCAGAGGCTGGTCACGGTGGTTCATGCCTATAATCCCAGCACTTTGGGAGACTGAGGCATCTGGATCACTTGAGATCAGGAGTTTGAGACCAGCCTGGCCAACATGGTGAAACCCTGTCTCTACTAAAAATAGAAAAATTAGTTGGGTGTGGTGGCGCATGCCTGTAATCCCAGCTACTCAGTAGTCTGAGGCATGAGAATTACTTGAACCCAGGAGGTGGAAGTTGCAGTGAGCCGAGATCACGCCACTGCTCTCCAGCCTGGGCGACAGTGCAAGATTCCATCTCAAAAAAAAAAAAAAAAAAAAACTAAAGGGGAGGAAACAAATAGTGACTCTCTATCTCTTGCCTGTATTTTATGTTAATCTTCACAATAACATGCCAGATGGATCGCTTATTTATTTGTTCTGTTTTCTTTAATATATAAAGAAGTAAATAAACTTAAGAAGGGTTATATAGCTTCCCCAATGTCATACTAGTAAATGTCAGAGCTGAGTTTACCTTCAAAGGTCTATGTTTTCTCTGTTCAGAGAGACAACACTGAATCTGTGATGAAACTGAAAAACACAAGTCGAAAGTGAATAATTTGGAAATGATAAGATGGTATTGCATTCTAGCATTTTATTCCAGTGGTGGTTAGAGGGAGAAAAATAGTGTCTTTGATATTCAAATTTTATCAAAAATCCCACATAAACACAGTCAGTGTATTACTGGTGCCCTGTCCCTTTTCAAAGAAAAATGCATTTTACTTAGTCACAAGCCATGCAAACAGGAACATGCATGTGTATCGACACATATGCATACATGTATGTATATATACATTTATGTAGATACACACAGCATATATGTGTGTATAGAAGCATATGTATTAATATGTATATATATTTTTAACTTCTGTATATTCCTTTTGGCTTATTAAACATCCAGTCTTCATTTTCTCATTTAACATCATACTACGTTAAACATGTAAAAAAGTATATTCATTTGGAGGATAAACTCTTCCATTTACTTTTGTCATTTTCACACACTAATCATGCTTTATAAGGTCTAAATTTCATATAAATTTTATTTTTCAAATATACACTTTCATATTGTCTGAAGCTAAGCTTTCAAAAAATATTTGGTGGAAGTTCAGCCTCTGCAGAGCTGTTAAAATTTATTGGCGTTAATTATCCTTCCAAAATACAATTTCCTTTCTATATATAAACTGAGTTTGTATTCTTTCCTGTTTGGTATGATGATTCAAATTCATGAACTTTACATATATTGCAGATAGATTAGGCAGGAGCTATTTAGAATCCATGATTTACAATTTAAAAGCTGAGTCATTATATAAAATGAGGAATAGCACTGCAAATCCAAAACTATTTGTCATCATCTCACTCAGTATTCCCCATTAGAAAAAAATAAATCTAAGAAAAGAAAGCATTCCCCCTTTTGCATATCTTACTGCCATCTGTTTGCAGGTAGATCCTAGAAAGCTTTCTAAATACATTTCATTTATGTGTGCCAAAGCACACTTACTTTAATCTCTCAGTGACCCTGAGTTCCTGTCTTGTTCCTATTCTTTCAATTCAGAAGAAGATCTCATCTATCATTTTTCTATAAGATCTCTTGAAAAATGGCAAGCGTGATTCCAAAGCAGAGAGACACTAAAAATTACAGAAATGTGGTATTCAAAACTACAGACCATTCAAAGTTTACTAAATAAAGCTGGCATCCCAAGATTAGGTTCACAAAACATTGCTTTACCTAATATAGTGGGTTAAAAATAAGTAGGTATGAATGGAATGCATTTCTAAAGTCAATGGGCAGTATGTTCTGTTCTGGGTCTGAGGTGTGAAGGTTTAGGATAAAGAAGATTAATTAATAAAATAAAATAACCTGAAAGATATTGTCATAATACACCATTTAATTAAAATTATTCCCCAATCATTCTTACATCTATATTGCAAGCACTCATCTTGAAGTTGCATGTTTTAGCTGTATAGAGACAAAGTATATGTAGTTCATTCAAATCCATTACTGTGAATTGAGCCCCTCTCTGTGCAAGGCATAGCAGTACATCCGAGGGATGTAAAGATGATTATATGGTAATGTCCTTAAGATACCGAAATGCATAAAAAAATAAGAAACCTAAAATGTACCTGAATATACAAAAAAGACTCCAGAACACTGTAATAAACAATGCAATATTGGTATGTACAAATGTGCGTGTATAGCATGTGAGGAAATAATTTATTTGACGTGCAGAGCAGGTAAGAGAAAGCTTCGTAAGTGGCTCAAACCTGCTTCGGGCCTTGATTAATAAGTAGAAAACAAATGTGTACTTACAGGAGGAGGAGAGGGAAAGGATTTGAGATAAAGGGGACAACTGAAATAACATAGAGATAGGGAAGACATGGCATGTTACAGACATAGCAGGCAGTCTGACGTGACTGAAAACAACTTTACTTGGTACTCTTGGTGTGTGTGTTGTGGAATAAGGGTGGGTGAGCGAGTAGAGCAAAAGCTTGTAAAGGAAACTGGGAATGTTTTGAAAGGATCATTTATCATTTAATTTTACCCTGTAGGCAATTGAGAGTAATTAACAATTTCTTAGTTTGAGATGGGCATTAATAAATCTATGTATTTCAAAGCTAACATTTTTTAGACAGGGCAGTGATAGATTAGAAAGATAAAGGACTAGAAGATTGAGGCCTATTTAGGAATGACTTTTAAAAATTAGTCTAAGATGTTTATTGCAGCACTATTCACAATAGCAAAGACTTGGAACCAACCCAAATGTCCATCAATGATAGACTGGATTAAGAAAATGTGACACATATACACCATGGAATACTACACAGCCATGTAAAAGGATGACTTCATGTTTTTTGCTGGGACATGGATGAAGCTGGACACCATCATTCTCAGCAAACTAACACAGGAACAGAAAACCGAACACCACATGTTCTCACTCATAAGTGGGAACTGAACAACGAGAACACATGGACACAGGGAGGGGAACATCACACACCGGGGCCTGTCAGTGGGTGGGGGGCTAGGGGAGGGATAATATTATGAGGAATACCTAATGTAGGTGATGGGTTGATGGGTGCAGCAAACCACCAGGGCATGTGTATACCTATGTAACACAACCGCACGTTCTACACATGTAACCCAGAACTTAAAGAATAATAATAATTTTAAAAAAATTAGTCTAAGAGAGAAACAGTGAGAACTTACTTAAGACAATATTGATGAGAATGGAAAGGAGTGTGTCTATACAAGGAACAATTCTGAGGAAAATATGTTTAGAGTCAATTATCCATTGGGTGTTAAGGGTGAAAAAGAAGAAAGAGTTAAGAATTTCCTAAAGGTTTGGAGGTTAAATAGTTTACTTAGTCAACAATGGCATCGTTAACTAAACAGTATATATAGAAGGAAGACCATGTTATGGTGAGTACAGAAACTCATTCAGGTTTTGCTTGTTGAATTTAAGTGACTAAGGAGCATCTAAGGAGAAGGTTTAGGAGAAGTTGGGTCTTTGGTTCTGGAACTTAGGAAAGAGGTATGAAAGAGAAGTATATGGGGCCATCCAGTGAAAATATTTTGGATGCCATTTTTTAAAAAAATAGCTGAGAGAGTAATCCAGAAACGACTTTTTTTCACAAGTGATTCCAGTGTACCTTTATAAGATTCTGAGACTTGACTGTGGCAGTTAAAACAAATTGGGAGTTTACTGCCTCCATAAAGTGAGCCTGCGAATGGGCAGTCTAGAACTGTTATGACAGCTTCACAAAGTCACCAGGGAATCAGGCACTTTTGTCTTTCAATTTCACTTTTCTTGGCTTCTGGCTGTCGTTATTATCAAGGTCAAAAATATGGCTTATGCAGCTCTAACAATGACTTGTATATTCCAGGCAGTAGGAATAAAGAGAAAATGAAGCAAACATTCCTTACACTTTTAAAGGAACCTTCCAGAAGGTCCATTTCAAATACTATTTTTTTTTTTTTACAAACTGTTGGCTGGAGCATAGTCATACTGTTATATTTAACTGCAAGGTATGCTACAAAATATAGATTTTGTATATTTGTTTGTGTTTTAATCCTGCACATTCCTTTCCCCAGTGTAATCAGAGTTCTGTTTCTATGAAAAAGAGAATGAATGTTGGGTGGCAGCTAGCAGTTTTTATCATATTCCCTGTATGATCACTAAAATCACAGCAGTACACATATCATAATCATCTTTTTGCACATATTCCCATCTAGACTATAAAGTCCTTGAATGTTTTTACATGATTGACAGTGCAGTGACCAATGACTACAAAGGATGCAACCTGCAAAATTATGCAGGTTGGCTTAGCCTTAAAAGTACACATTGGGTTCTGCATTTAGAAGGTGTTTTTATATCTTTGTTAAAGCAGTATCAGTAATATGGTGAAGGCAAAAATTATATCAGGATCAGCTGAGTACTGAGTATGCAATGACAGAAAAAATATGGTGGCACAGACTCAATTTTCCAAGAGTTTGAAGTTGAAAGGAATAAAAGAGAGATAAAGAAAGAGAGAGAGACTTGAGGGTCAGAGCAGACAGAATCACCAAAAGCATTTTTGTTTGTTAACATTTTTATTTATATACTGCTTAAAGTGACAGTAATTGAGAAATGTTTAGGTAAAGAACAAAAAGCGGCCAGAAGAGAATGAACCTGTGAAAAATTAAGACTACAACTGATGGAATAAAGTCAAGCAATGAGAGAATGTAAGATTAGAGCAGGTAGAAAGATTAGATTTGAGAAAAGAAAAGAAAAAAGAGCTCTTCTTCTCAGCCAAGATGAAGTTGAATTAAAATATAATCACATTTATTAAATAAAGAAAATGTGGTACATATACACCATGGCATACTATGCAGCCATATAAAATAATTTAATTGTGTCCTTCACATCCACATGAATGCAGCTGGAGGCCATTATCCTAAGCAAATTAATGCTAAAACAGAAAATCAAATACCGCATGTTCTCACTTACAAGTGGAAGCTAAACATTGATTACACAGGGACACAAAGATGGGAACAATAGATACTAGAGTCTCTAAAGGTAGGAGGGGGAGAGGGGTAAGAGTTGAAAAAATTCCTATTGCGCACTATGTTCACTATTTGAGTGATGAAATTAATAGAAGCCCAAACCTCAGCATCATGCTATATACCCTTGTAACAAAACTGCACATGTATCCCCTGAATCTTAAAAATAAAAAAATAATTGATTTAGCTGAACTTAAAAAAAAGATATAATCACATTTATAGAAATAAATGAAAGGTTGAAGAATTTCTTGCTAATAAATCCCATGTTTGGTAAAATGGAAAGAGTAGTTTTCTGTTAAAATTAAGATTTGAGCACTCTATTCAAGTTCCATTTTAGCAATAGAACAAAATGAGGATGTTCACATCTCAATCACTTTCCTCTAATGTTGCTTAGAAGAGAAAATAACCTAAGTTCACAGCAATTTTTTGAGATCATGAACAGAGATAGCATATACTAGACATTTTTTACCAGACTCAAGATACAAGACATTGTCTGGATCATGGAACCTGACCCAGCTTCAGTTCACATGGAAATTAAGCCAATTTGGCCTTCCAACTGCTATCCTTTCTCAAATAAAGAGGGGAGTTGCCAGGTACAGTGGCTCAGGACTGTAATCCCAGCACTTTGAGACTGAGGCAGGTGGATTGCTTGAGCACATGAGTTCAAGACCAGCCATGGGCAACATGACAAATCTCGTTACTACAAAAAATACAAAAATTAGCCAGGTGTGGTGGTGTATGCCTGTAGTCCCAGCTACTTGGGAAGCTGAGGTGAGAGGATGACCTGAACCCAGGAGGTGGATGTTGCAGTGGGCTGAGATCATGCCACTGCATTCCACCCTTGGTGATAGAGTCAGACCTTGTCTCAAAACACTGAAAAAGGGAGGAGGTTCCAAGATGGCCAAATAGGAAGAGCTCCAGTCCATAGCTCCCAGGATGACTGACTCAGAAGATGGGTGATTTCTGCATTTCCAACTGAGGTACCGGGTTCACCTCCCTGGGGCTTGTCGGACAGTGGGTGCAGCCCACAGAGTGTCAGTCGAAGCAGGGAGGGACATAGCCTTACCTGGGAAGCACAAGGGGTCAGGGAATTCCCTTTCCTAGCCACGGGAAGGCATGACAGACGGTACCTGGAAAATTGGGACACTCCCACCCTAATATTGCGCTTTTCCAACAGTCTTATCAAATGGCACACCAGGAGAGTATATCCCGTGCCTGGCTTGGAGGGTCCCATACCCACAGAGCCTCACTCACTGCTAGCATAGCAGTCTGAGATTGAACTGCAAGGAGGCAGTGGGGCTGCAGGAGGGGTATCCTCCATTGCTGAGGCTTGCGTAGGTAAACAAAGCTGCCAGGAAGCTCAAACTGGGTGGAGTCCACCCCAGCTCAAGGAGGCCTGCCTGCCTCTGTAGACTCCACCTCTGGGGGCAGGGCATAACTGAACAAAAGGCAGCACAAACTTCTACAGACTTAAACGTCCCTGTCTGACAGCTTTGAAGAGAGTAGTAGTTCTCCCAGCATGGAGTTTGAGATCTGAGAATAGACAGACTGCCTCCTTAAGTGGGTCCCCGACCCCTGAGTAGCCTAACTGGGAGACACCTCCCAGTAGGGGCCAACTGACACCTCATACAGCCAGGTGCCCCTCTGAGATGAGTCTTCCAGAGGAATGATCAGGCAGTAACATTTGCTGTTCTGCAATATTTGCTGTTCTGCAGCCTCCTCTGGTGATACCCAAGCAAACAGGGTCTGGAGTGGACCTGCAGCAAACTCCAACAGACCTGCAGCTGAGGGTCCTGACTGTGTGAGAAGGAAAACTAACAAACAAAAAGGACATCCACACCAAAACCCCATCTGTAGGTCACCATCATCAAAGACCAAAGGTAGATAAAACCAAAAAGATGGGAAGAAACCAGAGCAGAAAAGCTGAAAATTCTAAAAATCAGAGCACTTCTTCTCCTCCAAAGGAACGCAGCTCCTTGCCAGCAATGGAACAAAGCTGGACAGAGAATGACTTTGATGAGTTGAGAGAAGACTTCAGATGATCAGTAATAACAAACTTCTCCGAGCTACAGGAGGATGTTCGAACCCATTGCAAAGAAGCTCAAAACCCTGAAAAAAATATTAGACGAATGGCTACCTAGAATAAACAGCATCAAGAAGACCTTAAATGACCTGATGGAGCTGAAAACCATGGCATGAAAACTACATAGCGCGTACACAAGCTTCAGTAACAGATTCGATCAAGTGGAAGAAAGGGTATCAGTGATTGAAGATCTAATGATTGAAATGAAGTAAGAAGAGAAGTTTAGAGAAAAAAAAAGTAAAAAGAAGTGAACAAAGCCTCCAAGAAATATAGGACTATGTGAAAAGACCAAATCTACATCTAATTGGTGTACCTGAAAGTGACGGGGAGAATAGAACCAACTTGGAAAACACTCTTCAGGATATTTTCAGGGAGAACTTACCAACCTAGCAAGGCAGGCCAACATTCAAAATCAGGAAATACAGAGAACGCCACAAAGATACTCCTTGAGAAGAGCAACTCCAAGGCACATAATTGTCGGATTCACCAAAGTTGAAATGAAGGAAAAAATGTTAAGGGCAGCCAGAGAGAAAGGTCAGGTTACCCACAAAGGGAAGCCCATCAGACTAACAGTGGATCTCTCTGCAGAAACTCTACAAGCCAGAAG
>NW_012115444.1:374380-374844 GCF_000951035.1 Colobus angolensis palliatus
AGAGCAAACACATTCAAAAGCTAGCAGAAGGCAAGAAATAACTAAGATCAGAGCAGAACTGAAGGAGATAGAGACACAAAACACCCTTCAAAAAATCAATAAATCCGGGAGGTGGTTTTTTGGAAAAATCAACAAAATTAATAGACTACTAGCAACACTAATAAAGAAGAAAAGAGAGAAGAATCAAATAGATGCAATAAAAAAATTATAAAGGGGATATCACCATCGATCCACAGAAATACAAACTACTATCAGAGAATACTATGAACACCTCTATGCAAATAAACTAGAAAATCCATAAGAAATGGATAATTCCTGGACACATACACCCTCCCAAGACTAATCCAGGAAGAAGTTGAATCCCTGAATAGACCAATTACAGTCTCTGAAATTGAGGCAATAATTAATAGCCTACCAACCAAAAAAAGTCCAGGACCAGACGGATTCACAGCTGAATTCTACCA
>NW_012115444.1:377189-464088 GCF_000951035.1 Colobus angolensis palliatus
GATCTAGAACTAGAAATACCATTTGACCCAGTCATCCCATTACTGGGTATATACCCAAAGGAGTATAAATCACGCTGCTATAAAGACACATACACATGTATGTTTATTACAACAGTATTCACAATAGCAAAGACTTGGAACTAACCCAAGTGTCCATTAATGATAGACTGGATTAAGAAAATGTGGCACATATACACCATGGAATACTATGCAGCCATAAAAATGGATGAGTTCCTGTCTATTGTAGGGACATGGATGAATTTGGAAACCATCATTCTCAGCAAACTATCACAAGGACAGAAAACCAAACACCGCATCTTCTCACTCATAGGTGGGAATTGAACAACGAGAACACTTGGACACAGGGTGGGGAACATCACACACCGGGGCCTGCTGTGGAATTGGGGGAGTGGGGAGGGATAGCATTAGGAGATATATGTAATGTAAATGATGAGTTAGTGGGTACAGCACACCAACTTGGCACATGTATACATATGTAGCAAACCTGCACGTTGTGCACATGTACCCTAGAACTTAAAGTATAATTTTTAAAAAACTAAAAATATAAAGAGGGGAGTATATAAAAATTTATATGGAAAATACACTGTTGCAGTTCAGTTTCCATAGTCATCTTGATGTATGAAGGTCTTAAATTAGAAATAGAATAAAAAATATGACTCAAAGAATATTAAAATGTATCTGAGTTACCTCAAGGCATTCCCATGACAGAACAGATTCTTCATCAACTGCTCACCTAGCGTTCCTATGCACCAAGCCTAGTGGGAAACTGTTGTATTTTGTAAAAGGACACTTGCTATAAAGAAATAAATAGTGTTATATTCTAGCCTGTATATATGAAAAAGGAAATTCAGGAACAAAAACCAATTAATTAGAATGTTTTTAAACCCTTAAAATTACCCTTTCCCCAAAAGTCGTGCTTTTGGGCCAGCATTTTTTTTTTTTTTTTTTTGGTACTGCTCAAGACTGATTAATTATGTAACCACTCTGTTCTGTGGGTTTCTTTGAATGTGTTTAATCACGTTCTCTTATCCTGAGGCAGGTGTGCCAAAGCCACAATTTTAAAAATTGGGTAATAAATAAAACTAATCAGTCAAGGAGGAAAGATCAGCAAGATTGAAAATTTGCTGAACAACTGCAACTCAGCTTCAAAGGAAATCAAGGGGCAGTGCTCATTAAATTAGGAAAGATAGAGAACAGCAACAATCCAGCTATTGACCAAAAGAGCCACGAGGGTCTACAGAATGTAGGCAATCAAGTACTTACAGAATGACAGTAGGTTAATGTGCTTGCTTTGTTAAAGCATTAAGGAAAATAGTTAATGAGTTTTCTGAACCTACTGCAATCATTTGTAGACAGGAAGAAAATGGGGAATTTTTTAAAACTTGGAAAATTAACTGAAATATTTATAGAGAAAGGGGAAGAAGTATGAAGTGGAAAGGAGAGAAGCAAAAGAAATGAAGAAGGGGAAAGGAGGGGGAACAAGAAGAGGAGGAATAAAAGAAAGAGAAAGGAAAGGGAAGAAAGAAGATGCTTCAGTAAATTCAACCCTATTGAGTATTGCTTTTTGTTTGTTTGTTTTTTATCTTAAGCAGGAGGCACATGGAAGTAATCAGACCTTAACAATTTAAAGAATATACTTCAAAAAATGTATGTGGGGTGCTCTTCTTCCTTTTTACTTTTGTATTACATCATAACACAGTGGACTAAGTTATTTCCTTCGTATCTATGTAAACTAATATTACAATGAATTGGATTTTCTTTCTGATTGTGCAATGCATTCAGTTATAATGGTACTTGAAGGAACCTTATAAATAATCTCTTTATGTTATAACTATCTATCTCATATTCATTTTAAAAACAATGAAATAGCTCGGGGATATTTAATGACTTATTCTGATTCACAGAGATAGCTATGGGCAGAGCCAGGACCAGAATCTAGACTCCCATGTTCTTTACTTCATTGCTACTGAAATGAAGCCCTACGACCTCTCAGTGACTTCAGTAGTGAGATGACAGGGATGGGAGGTAGGAGGGGAGTGGGTGGTATTAGCATAACCTGCTAGATGGTTGCTACATATATCAAGAGCTAAGGAATGATTTTAATTGAAAGATGTGGGGAAACACGGACTAGAGCACAGTATTAATAATAGTGATGATTTAATGATTCTGGATTCTTAAGAAGAACTAATCAGAACATACACTTCAGCCTCAAAATGAGGAGCTAACAAGAGGCAATAGAAAAGCTGCTGGACCCCACATTATAAGACCCGTTATAGTCTAAATATTAATCTCTTTGCGTCCATTACTTCATCAAGTTTGGGATGAAATGAGCTTTGTGGTTCCTTCCAAATCAGAATCTCTGATTCTTATTTTCCTTTGTGGTACCTTTCCCTTCACAGTTTCTATCCAAATTACTCCTCTCAGTACCAACTGACAAATTATATTACGCAACAGAAGGCAGTTTTGTTTCATTTTGATTGATTTTAAGAGGGTGCTTCTCCAATTTTGCTTAAGCAATCTGCATCAGTGAGAATGAGATCAGCTCCTTTAGGAGTTACCTGCTAATTGCAAACCTAGAAAAAAGTACATATGTACCAAAATGGTGCAATATATTGTTTATGATTTGAGAATTGATTTGACATGACTTTACTGAGATTACTGTGGTATCTCTCACAAACGGCAGTGATGTGTTTTGTGAAATTAGATCCCTTTTGTGCAATTTCAGATACAGAAAAAACCATCTGGATGAAGCACACACACACAAACCTGGATCTGGATATGGGAAGGAAAGAAATGAAGGGGGGAAATAAAGTATAGATGTGATGTGAGAGTCTCTACTGTTAAATGTACTCCTTACAATAATTACTATATTCTTTTTCATTTGTCAAATAGTTCCATATTGTTCAAAAGGAATTTTGCCTGAATTTAAAACTTTATGTAAACAATTATTTCTGTTCTAGAGTAAATAATTAGCTTAGTTGTTATCAATCCTTAGAAAAGACGGAGGGGATTAATTATTTCTCTTGTAGGCTAAACAACCTGAACTGTAGAACTTCAAAGCCAGAGATGAAATGAGAGGCCATGAAAGTGAACAAGATGTATTTGACAACTATAGGAATGTGCCAAATTCCCCATTAGGCAAAGTGCTGCTGAAGGAAAAGAACAGAGCTGGATGCAGACATCCTGATGTTCATGAGTTTAGTTGAAAGCCAGGGAAAAACACAGCAGAAAAGGGAAGAGAAGACCAAAAAAATCAAGTAGCTGAAGATTCTAAGACAGCAAAGTGCTGGCGTCAAAATCTATAAAGGCACGGATAAGGCAGAACTGAAAGCAGATGTGGAAAAAGGCACAAGACTGTATGGATGATATTTTCAAAAGTAGTCATTTCAGTCTATGACTCATGCTGAATTCATGCTTGTTGTTGCATAATATGAAAGAATACTAAAGTCACAGGATAAAAACTGCGAGGTTGTGTGTGTGTGTTCTCTAGCAAAATCAGTGAAATTACACATTTTCCCCTTATGATTACTAATGTCTGAATGTTATTAATAGCAAATCAAATTGTGAGTAATAATTATTAAACATTGATTTTTTCATGCTTTCATCTATTCCACAGTTTCTCATCTGTGGCACCATTGACTTTAGGAGCTGGATAATTCTTTGATGTGGGGGACTTCCTTGCACATGTTGTTAAACATGTGCAAGGAATGTTTAACAACATTTCCAGTCTCCACCCACTCTGTGGCCAGTGGCCCATCCCCTTACCTGGCAGTTACCCATTTTCCTGCTACTGTGAGTGTTGGCTGCTACCATCTCATAGCTGCTCCTTTTTCTGGATAATGTTGTCAGCCAAACAGGAGTCACTATGTGTGGGTGGTTATGCACCACCACCCCTGCGTGCTCTGACAACCAGTCACTAATGACTGACTGAGAGAGGGATACAAAGCTCAGACTCCTTGCATCAAGATGGAACCAACTCTGCTGTGCAATTTCACAGCCCACTTTGAGGTCAGGTAAAGCTAGTCTCCGACTGAGATTAATAATGTTCTTATTAGTTCCATACCCTACCTCCCCATGCTTTTTTTATTCCCTCCCCTTCTGAGAATAGACCTTCAGTAAAGCACATGAGCAAATTTCTCTCAGGCTCTCTTTGTGGGTACCTACTCCAGAGACAAATAGTAGCATCATTGTGTGCTTTACTGTCACTTTGTAGGTAGAGAAAAGGTGACAGAAATATTTGCTGATTTGGTGAATACTCTTCTCTTATTGACACACACACACACACACACCACACACATATATATGTATATATATATATTTTTCTCTATCCTCCCAACAGTGCTACAAATAAACTTATAATATTTTGTTGACAAGAAAAGAAAGGCTAATAAATGGACATAACTTGCCAAAGGTCACATGGTTAGTAAGTGATGGAGTGAAAATGTGAATTCGGGCTTTATTTTCAGAGCTGTTTGTGTCATTCCACGCTAACATATATTTATTCTCATTTTGCCTGCACTGAAACAACACCACAGAGATGAATGAGCAAGGTCTTTGTTCTCTAGAAATGCAGCCAGAAAGAAAAGACAAGCAAAAATAATAATAAATTATAGGAAGTTTTATTTCATAAATAGAATTTGTTTCCACCTGCTTCTGAAAAATTGTGACAGTTTCAGAAATCAAGAAAAATATAAAAATTTGAAACTCAAAATAGAAACAAGCTCTAAAGAATGTCCAAAAGTATAGAGACTTTTGGGATTAGTTACTCTAGATTAGTATACTCAACTATAAATTAATAAGTAATTATGGTTTAGTAATTATACTTGTTGACAGACAGCAAGTCTGTCTTCTAGACATTTCTTAAGACAGAACATTTTTTCAGGCTTCAAATTTAAAGATAAACTTATTGTGTATGGTAATTATTTGAATAACAAATGGTAACATGATGAACAATGTCCTAACCTAGGGGTCTACAAAAGACAGAAATGTTCAAATAGACATTTCTATGTTGACCCTCAATTAAACCTGAAGTTACATTAAATTTCAACTTAGTGAAGGCTCTTTAGCATGGATTTGTGGTAATAATATGACCTGGAAGTGTTACTTTTTGATAATCTAGCTAATCACACACATGTACACACTCACACACACAAAAAGAAAAAAAAAAAACACTGACAACCCTAGAGGAATAAGCGCATTAAGTTTTCTCTGCAATATTTGATGTCTTGAGGAAACTTTGGTCAAGCCCTGGGTCGCAGGCAATCTGTGGTTGAGTTTTCTAATAACATTCAGTATTTTTAAAAAAGTGATCTATACTCTATCTATGTGTATACTCATACATTGTGCAGACGTTGAGCACCTATTATGTAGGGGGGCTGTGCACACGCATGCGCTCACATGGTATTTCTTATTACTGACTACAAAACTGACTTTCTCTCATGCAAGTTTTAGGACCCTCATACTTCCAACAAGGTGTAGAGTTCAAGTCTAGTCCTCTTCAACACAGAGATAAATTATGTATGTGCTAGCCTCAGGCTGTCATTCACATAACATGGAATTCATATTACTGAAAAACGTGTAAAAAAGGTTTATTTCAGTCAATAACACTGAATTAGGCAACTTAGCCTAGGTTTTGCTATGGTAACAGCTACCAATTCTTAGTGACTCAACACAACCAAATTTGAAATTTTGCTTGCATTTAAGTTTGATACAGGTTGGTAGGGAGCTTTTCTCTACATTTTTACATATGGACCAGGGATTAGGTACTTCTAGAATCTCCGTAATGAGGCCTCTATCATTTGTGTACAAGGAAAGGGAAGAATAGAAGGATGGCTCACTGGACAATAAATGCCTTCCAGGAGGGAAATTCCACGACATGTAAGTTGCTTAGTGTAGTGTCCAGCATGTAGCAGGTGCCCATTAAATATTTGTGATTATTATTAATAATAGTTGTAGAAGTCATGGCAGCAGTCATGGAATTCTCTAATACTGGATAAATGTTAAATTTACCCTAAAGTGATATTATTCACTGATCTATTTCATCTAATCGTTATAAGAGTTATTTCAAATTATGTGTAAAGAAAAAAGGTAAGAAAATGCCCTGACTTTAGTAGGCTCATTCCTCTACCTATTGTGAAACTGTTTTTTGTCCATTCCTATTTTAGCAGCAGCACGTGGCATAGGCTTTGAGGAAGAATAATATTCTCTGCTTCTGTACCAAGATTAGGGTTTGTTTCAGATATAGCTGATGAGTAACGGATGAATTGTACAAAAAAAAAAAAAACAAAAGAGAGAGAGAGAGAGACTTAGGCTGTCATTAACTGTATTCAGCACCAGGGAAAAGCTCCTCAGAAGGATGGTTGGACTTTAAGCTATTTGTTCCTAATGCAAATGGAGACATTTAGCCCTGAGATTTGAACAATAGCCATAGAGACATTTTTATTTGCTTTTAGAGTGTTTATATAAGTGTTACATGGGGAGGGGGAAGGGGGGAGGGATAGCATTAGGAGATATACCTAATGTAAATGACGAGTTAATGGGTGCAGCACACCAACATGGCACATGTATACATATGTAACAAACCTGCACGTTGTGCACGTGTACCCTAGAACTTAAAGTATAATAAAAAAAAAGAAAGAAAAGAAATATTCAATTACTCTACAGAATAGAACTTTAGCTACCTAGAAATTCAAAGAAGTCATTTTTGGCAAGATTAACACTTCTAGTAGCAAGGACTTTTAAGATGTAGGGCAGGGTACAACAGCCCAATATATTTACAGAAACGTTTAGGAGCAGTACAGAATTAGTAAGTGTTTTGGACAATAGATGCCAAAGATTTGCAGGAAAGAAAGCACTTTTGTTTGAATAGTCTAAAGAATTTCACAGAAAATTTGAGCTAAACAATAAAGAATTAGAATTTGGTTAGATGGAGGGAGAAAAGGCCTATGTAACTGACCTGAAAATATAAATGTTTTAAGAATGCAAGGTGATGTTTTTAATAAGAAATTTTAAAAGATTAGTTTAAATTAGGAAGTAGTGTAAGTAGAGATACAGATAATAACTAACGCTTTGCCAGCATATGCTTGCATATGTGGTAGTGTGATTGAGTGAGAGAAAGAGAGAGAGAAACAGAGACTAACAGAGACAGAGAGATTAAGTGATATGACTAGGTTTCATCAAGCTAAAAAGTTATGTAATTTTATGCAAAGCTAAAAGAATGAAAGGTGGAAGATGTGTGTGTGCGTGTGAGTTTAGTTTACATATGTAAACTATACCTGTGATATATGCATATGCCTGTATAGTACATGAAAATGAGGCTTGTTAATGCTAGGAACTGTTCTAAATATTTAAAATACATTGACATTTTTTATAGTTACCAAAAAATGCTCCATGGAATAGCTATTATTATTACTGTCTTATAGATAGGAAAATTGTAACTTAAAGAGGTCTAACAACTATCCAAGGTCACAAAGCTATTAACAGGCAGAGCCAGATCTTAAACCCAGTTCTCTCATTCTAAAGTACGTACATTTAATGTTAAGTTGCCCAGCAGAGGGGCACAGAAGCTTCAGTGAAAATGTAAAATTGAGCAGATCCTTTGTTTCTCTCTCTCCCTTTGAGCGGGTGAAGCATCCTTCCAGGACAGGGTTCTTATTCTTCACTTCTGTTATAGTTACAGTAAGAGTAATGGTAACAACAATGACAACCAACATTTATCGAGCTCTAAATAATGACTGGAAATGATGAACATTCCTTAAATATGTTATTTAAATCCTCAAACCAATGAAGAAGGTCCCATTATTGTTCTCATTTTATAGATGACAGACTAAGGCTCAGAGAGCTGAAGTACACGGAAGAAAAAGTGCCTCTTTTCTCCTCGTTCCCCAGTTACATCTTTCATCTCCCTTTTATCCAAGATAGGCTCTGGCATGCCCAGCACTCAGCAATAGTGCCATTTGGGTCAGAGATGAAATCTGTCTATTCCCATAAGTGCTGTCCAACTTTCTCAATGTTTTATTCTGAAACAGACCACCCTAGTACACCAGAATCATCTTCATGGTCCTTCATACTCACTCTTTCCTGGGGCGGAACTTCAAACACAGCATTTTTAGAGTTCAAAACTATTGCTCCTGTAATCCATGAAGTATCAATCAAGTTTATCCAAAGAAAGGACATTATCCTAAGGCATTTCTGCAGCTAGGCAGTCATTAACGTAAAATTAAAACTAACATGCTGATGCGTGTGTAATTGCCAGACTACTGAAAGGCACCACTGATTATATATTGTCATAACAAATTCCAACCATTTTTCACAATTGAGCCAACTATAGCCTTTGAACTCTTGGTAACTTTTATGCTCATGTCTTCTCTCTGTCTCATATATATATATATTTATACACACACACACACATATATATACACACACACACACACATTTATAGAAGAGGTATTTGGCTACATATAAAATTGCATACATACATAAATTAATTGTTCTAAAATAGGTAAATTTGTGCCTGGTTTTTCAACTTGAAGATTAAATATAATAATATAAGAACAGCTAACTAGCTAAGTCAGTATCTGTAAGGTGCTATGTTTTATATACATCATCTCCTTTAGTTGTTACTTACCTAGTGTGTAGATATATATAGATAGATAGATATTTTCTTGGTTGTTACCATACTTCTTTGACCATTATTTGGTCTCTTTTGTGTTTTAAGCAATTACTGGAGTCTATGAAGCAAGCCTCCCCTTTGTACCATTTAATTTAATTAGACCTCTCATTTGAGCTCTTGCTGAGTCAATATTTAGTTCCTTGTCTGTATCCCTGGAATAACCTGAAGCATTCCATATGCCAGCTAAACGGCTTAATATGCATGGACATATGAGCTGAACGTTTTGGTTTTCCTTCTTTCCCACTGCACAATGTACAGGGGATGTGGCTACAAAACTCCTTCACTTTGCCTTCTCCCTTAATTGTGCTCGTCCGTGGTTCATGTGGTAATTCTTTTTTCTGGAAGATAAATTATGCTGGAACAGAAGGAAAAGCAATCTTCAGCATTGTCTCACTAATTTTGTTTGTAGAGCTGTTTTTCCAACGTAGCATTTTCGAATAGCCGCATTATACATCTGCTTCTCCACCTGGGAACACTAGCCATGCCAGGTGCAATGCCATGGATGGCATAATTTCGCCTAACGGCATTAAGTGCCTCGGAGTATGCTAAAAGAAAGGGAAAAGTGACAAATGTGCTCTAGAGAAACCATAGTTTGTTTCTCTTTGAGGGATCTGTGCAAATATTGGGACTATTTGTGGTTTGTTTTGGGAAGGATGATTTAAAAGCCAAGAAAAATCATCTGCTAATTCACACAAGAGGACTTAAGAATCTTCCGTTGGCAACCTTTCAGACTTTAAAGGCTTTCTCCAGAAGAAAGGATTTTGTTTTAGCAACAATTCCTAGGGACATTTACAGAAGAGGTATTTGCCTACATATAGAAATGCGTACATACATAAATTAGTTTTTCTAGAAAAGGTAAATTTGTGCCTGTTTTTCCAACTTGAAGATTAAATATAATAATATAAGAATAGCTGGAATAGCTGGTTGCTAAATTAATATCTGTAAGGTGCTATGTTTTATATACATCATCTCCTTTAGTTGTTACGTACCTAGTGTGTAGATATTTTTATCTCCATTTTACAAATGAGGGCTATGTCTCATGAAAGGTAAATAATTTGCTCATGTTTACATACCGATTCTAAGATAAAACTGGGGGACTATTTCACTGCTTACTGACTCCAAAGTTCACCCATATACTTTGTAAAGAGGTTCCTGTCCTAAAGGTAAAATTGAATCATAAAGTAGGGACCTATGATGCCTGAACCCTTCAGGGTTCTCATCTTGTCTGTGTCCATGCGTCCACATGTCAGGGTAAATGAAAATATTGATAGAAAGATATGCTTCCATACCCTACCATTCACCTTGCTAGCTGCATGCAGGAAATAGGTTCGATGTAATGTCGCTGGGGATTTTGTTTGTCCTATGTCACTTCAGAAAATAATATTACTTCCTTTAGAGGATCCTAGCAGTAATATTTGAGGGTATATGTACAGTTGTGCTTTGTATAGATCCTCTGTGTAAAACTATTATCCCTGCATTTGGATCACAATGCTTATTAAAAATGATATAACTATTATCAACAGAAGCAACAATAACAAAAATTAATCCTTACTAATGCTTGTTATATATCAGAAAATGTTTTAAGTTCTTTATGTATTCTACTTTATTTAATCTTTATAATAATTGTATGCAATGTCTGTTGTTTTACCACAACTTTGCAAATTAAAACCTGAGGCAAAACTTGAGGAACTGGTCCATGACGTAATACCATGAGTATATTGTGGAATCCAATTTTAAATCTAGATTTTTTGATTCCAGAGCTTGTACTCCTAACCAGAGCATTTTACTGTCTCACAAGCCTAGAGATTCTTTAAGTATAAATAAATGACTGATTTTAGCTTAGCAATACAAAATTTGTCTATGCTAAATATTTTTTCCATTCTTATTCTCTTACCCAAATCCTGTTTCTCACTTCTTGCAAGAAGTTCAGGTCAGGAGATATATTTATAAAGAGAAAGAAAAGAGGCAGTGAAAATAAATTTGTATGGATACTAATGGATGCTTCTTTCTTTCTTTCTTTTTTTTTTTTTTTTTTGAGACAGTCTTGGTCTGTCACCAGGCTGGAGTGCAGTGGCATGATCTTGGCTCACTGCAACCTCTGCTTCCTGGGTTCAAGCGATTCTCCTGCCTCAGCCTCCCTAGTAGCTGGGACTACAATTGTGCACCACCACACCTGGCTGATTTTTGTATTTTTAGTAAAGACGGAGTTTCGTCAGGATGGTCTCGTGATCTGCCTATCTTGACCTCCTGGATGCTTCTTTCTGTTTTAATTCTTCTGCCAGTGGCAATCTACTTGCTGTCATCCCCAAGTTCTAATGCATCTCCAACTGCTCCCCACATCACAAGAGAGCCTACCTTGCATCCAACCCTAAATTGTATTTTAATGATTTTTAAATAAACCTGCTGTAATGAAAAGTGAACAGATGAGTATAGAGTTCTTCTCTGAAATCTAGTAAAATTTACTCCTTTGACTCTTTAAATACCTTTGTTAAACATACATTTTAAGTATACCATTTAAGCAAACAAACAAAAAACCAAAACGGGTGGTGAGGGCTTGGGCAGGAAATTATATAAGGTGGACATTCTCTGTTAAAATGGAGTGAGCCAGAAATACCAGTTCTAGAAATACGACATACACAAGAGTTAATTCTTTTCAAAATGCTACTTTTACCCATTTGTTTCTCCCCATTGTTGCAAGTTGTAAACATCTTTAAAAGATTTCAGGACATTGTGTTTGATTAAGGTTCCAACAGGTGGAGGATATCTTCCAAGACTGACCATAGTTATATTTGGGAAGGAAAGATCAGAATCAATTTAATCAAGATCCTAAATGAAATGGGGGAGGGAGCAGTCAGTGGAACTAACCAGAGTAACATTCTGAGCTTGGAACTGAATCCAGAGTTTATACTTGCGCAAAGTCGGGCCTCCTTCTCCATACAAACTCATAGTACAGGTCTTTAGGATTGTTTCTAATAAACTGAATTTCTCTTCCTTAGCCTGGGGGAAAAATGCAGACTCTGGCTTTATTTTCTCCATGGAAATGACATGGGTAGCTTAAATATTTCAAGTATCCTGACTTGGCATATTGAATGCATTTTCTTATTCCATTAACTGTTCTACATGTCATTAGAGTGACAGCAGTGAGTAGTAAGATAAGCACTGGCTTTGGAGTCAGGTAGACCTGGATACTTAGGTTGCCCTGAACTTTGAGAGCCAGTATTGCATTATGGTTAAGAACATGGACCATAGACCCAGACTGCCTGGCTGCAGGTCCTGCTCTTGTTTCAAAATGTGTGACTATGGACCTTTGTGCTTCATCTGTAAAATGAGGATAATAGTAAGACCTATAGTACAGACTTCTGATGGCAAATGATTTAAATATATCTAAAGCTATTTAATAATGCCTAGCACATAATAAACACTGTTTACTGTGCATTTAAACTATGTAAATATTGGCTTACAAGGTTTGACAAGATTTGTGGTCTTGGAAAAGATAATTAATCTTCTTTTTCTTATCTATATCCATAAGATTTGTTTGCTTTATTTTCAGGATTAAATGTGATAATGAATATAATACTTTTGGCATGGTCAAGAATCAGTAAATACTAATTATTATTGTGGCATTCTGGATTACCATGACTTAAATACTTTACATGCAACATGAGTTAAACAAGAAGGGTTAAATGAACAGGCTGAGAAAGCATATCACCATCTAAAATATCATTTTCTTTTGTGAATGGCATTGCAAGTTTCACAAGCTGATTTTTGAACAGGATATAATCCCAAAATTTAACTGGGAATCTGAAAATTCGTTATTTTGCCATGTATAAGATTAAACTGCTGAGAATATGATTTTTTAAATCAGAAAAAAAAATTGTTTCACTGCAGGGATAAAGGCCTATGCATCTCAATTCTGTTTTTGCTAAAACCCACATGTGTATAATCACAGGTCTCTAAGTAAAATGAACTCACATGTTTTCTGAATAAATATTTTACTACTTTTCTATTTGTACCAAATATCATCTAGTCTCTGCTCAGTGATATGAGAGAGTCAGTATAGGTTGAACAACATAATCCATAATAGCATCAGAGTGAATAGTGGCCATTAATATAAAAAACACAGAATAAAGTGATATGTTTTGCCTGTTTTCCCTTATGTTGGAGTAAGTGTGAGAACTGAACATGCCTGTATTTTATAGATTAACAATGTTTTAAACTAATCTGGGGCTAGAGGTCATCAAATATCATACCTCCCTCAATAACTATCTGCCAAATTCCCAATTATTATGAAACAATTTTTTTTTTTAGATTTAAAGTTTTTTTAATATAGTTTTTATCAGATTGAGGAAGTTCTCCTTAATTCGTATTTTACTAATAGACTTTAAAAATCACAAATGGGTATTCAATTCATCAAATATAATATTTTTCATTTATTGAGTCAGTCATATGGCGATTTTACTTTATACTATTAATATGGTGGAATGTTTATTGATTTTTTTAATTTTTAATTTTTTTTTGAGACAGGGTTTTACTCTGTTACCCAGGCTGCAGTGCAGTGGCACAATCATAGCTCACCACAAGCTCTAACTCCTGGGCTTAAGTGATCCTCCTGCCTCAGCCTCCGGAGTAGCTGGGACAATGAGCATGTGCTACCACACCCAGCTATTTTTTAAATTTTTATTTTCAGTAGAGACAGGGTTTCACTATGTTGCCCAGACTGGTCTCGAATTCCTGAGCTCAAGAGATCTTCCAGCCTCAGCCTCCCAAAATTCTGGGATTACAGGCATGAGCCACCATGCTCAGCCCTTAATTTTTAATTTTTTTTTTATTTTTTTATTTTTTTATATTTTTATTATACTTTAAGTTCTAGGGTACATGTGCATAACGTGCAGGTTTGTTACATATGTATACTTGTGCCATGTTGGTGTGCTGCACCCATCAACTCGTCAGCACCCATCAATTCATCATTTATATCATGTATAACTCCCCAATGCAATCCCCCCACCCCATGATAGGCCCCAGTGTGTGATGTTCCCCTTCCCGAGTCCAAGTGATCTCATTGTTCAGTTCCCACCTATGAGTGAGAACATGCGGTGTTTGGTCTTCTCACAAGATGAAACAATATTGACTAGTACTTTAAAATTTCTTCTGGCTTAGCAGTACAAGACGCAGGGACATTCCACATTGAAGAGTACAGTTCACGTGGATTTTGGCAATGCAATGACTGTTTAGGGCCTTCCTTTCTTATAGATTCAGAAATGCTCTTTATATGTTAAGGTAAATATTGAGTTCAAGAAAACTGAAATAAGTTATTAATTAGATTGGTTTGGGTTGGGATATTCTACTAATTATTTGCTTTTTCAGTTGAAGGTGCTCAAATATATTGATTTGATTAAGAGAAATCCATTGCTCAATTCCATTTGATTTATTTTGTCATAAATAATATATAATTCCCTTCCAGGATATTTCATATTGTCCTCTTTATTAATCAAGATTAAAAGGTTTGGTGTTCAGGTTACTTTCTCCCAAAATACCATCACACTGTGTTTTGTTATAAATCATTTTGCTAAAGCCAAAAGAAACCTATCATTATATAGTTCATCAAATAATCACACAAATTATTTATATTATAAAAACTGCAGTACAATAATAGTAGTTTGAGAGCATAATGTATGTAGATTGATGATGTTTTACTTGTTCATTGAGAGTTTAGAAGAGTTACCCCAAAGAGGCTAGCGATAGGTTATAGGACAGACTCAAAAAATTACACTAAACTGGGATGTACTTAGTTTATAGAAAGTGTCAAGGATAGGAGAAAATATTAATATAGGAATATGTCCCCTAAATCTCTTGATTAAATCAAGAGAATATTTATTATGCATGGGTAGGAAAACAGTTTGCATGTATCAAAGAACTAAACGTAAGAATTTAAAGAAAGAAATCTAGTCACTGATATAATCTGTCATGATTTTAAAGGGTCTATGAAGTACCTAGAGGAAAAAGTAGCAGTTATTAATCTTAAAATTGTAGAACTGGATGGGATCTCATAAATAATTCAGTCCAACCTGCATACTGCACAAAGAAATTTGAGCTCAGAAACTCTGAGTAACTAGGAAAAAATTATTCAGTAGTCAAAATGTACATTGAATATTTAGTCTCAATTTACAGTTGAAAAGCTCTTTCTACTAGTCTATGCTGTATTCCAGTTACTTGCCAGCTGTGTTAGTTAGTGGGCCTATTTGATCCCTTATAATTGTGCTCTGAATTATAAGGGATTGAATAGGCCCACTAACACACACTGCTGGCAAGGAGAATAACTCAGTGTTAAACTGTTATGCCACATGCCAAAGATGCCTTATAGGCCTCTGTCTTTGGCCAAGATTGGTTTCATATTCTGGGGTGAGATAGAACTCAAAGGTGTGGATAAATTGGCACAGCCACAAAGGTTAACTAAATTCAGGGCTGGGATCCAGGAAGAACATTAGATGGAAGTCTTTGGAAAGTTCATAGATGAGAAAGGTTATAAATCAGACTTCTTTCTGTCAAGACTCTACCCTTGAAGTCCCCAGTCATCTCACTATATACTTAGTTCCAACAGTGTCAAGGTTATAGATGTGACAAATTGATTCTTGACATGAGTCATGTTTTTTGTCATCTTTCTGACAGAGGAGAGAGAATTTAAATTCTGCTAAGGAGAGCAGAAATAATTATGTGTTATTTCCCTGGTATCATCAGGTTAAATTCAGACAATCCTATAGCCTTGGTTTCAGAAGGCTTATGAAGCAAGTTTAAGTATCAAAATCAGGAAAGTGAAACAAAGCATTAAGATTCCAGTATCAATGGAATCAAATACTTCAGGATACAATATCTACCTAATTCTGAGGTCGATTCATTTTCTAAACTTGCTCCAGGAATAACTGTTTCCCCTCAGCTTCAACATACTCACTGAGATGGACCCTGATCATTGCTTTCCTTAAACATCTTTTAAAATCTCTGCAAGATATTTGAGTCAGCAGCCTCCCTCTTTTAACAACCTTAATTCTTATCAACACACCATCAGGAGCACTAATACATGGTTTTTGTTTGTTTGTTGAGTTTTTTTGGATATAGGACGGGACAGTCCATCTGAACCTGTTTGGATTAAGGTAGCATTCTTCTCTCGCCCCTTCCTTTGTTTATTCTGGCATGCCAAACCTGCTTGCAAAGTGTCATGATCTATTAGATTCACAGAATCAAAGAAAACAATAGTCATTTCTCCAGGATCTTTTTAAAAATGTAATCAGTACTTAAATGTGAGCCAACAATCAAGTACAATTAGAGTTTTTCTTATCCTACATCTTTTGTTTTATATTCATTTTCCCAGTGAAGATCAGGGCAAGACAATAGCATTTCACTGTGGTAAGTGCTATAATAGAAGTACAGTATATGGGCAAAATACAGCAGGGTACACCAAGAAACTGGTCATGATCACTACTTGAAAAAGGAGAATGGTGCTGGGGATATCATCATCATCTCCCTGGAAAATGACTGAAATAAACAAGCTGAGTCTTAAAGAATAGTGTGAATTCAAGAAAGAAACTCTTGGAAGAGAGGCAAACATCTACACTAATGGAAGCATGACTTTCATTTCATACTATGAGAAAGAAATGGTGAGTAAGTTGTATTGGTGGAAAATAAGATTGGCAAAATCATAGTTTGAGACTATAACATGCTCAATACTCTGAACTTATTCTATGGTTACTATTGTTGCTTTGAAGTTTGTAAAACAGGAAAGTAATTATCAAAATCATGTTTTTGTACTTATGTAATTGGCATGTCAACAAGTTTATTAGGTAGATATGATTATTCTGCCTGTTTTTAATATAAGTATGTGCCAGACACTATTACAAGCGTTTAGATAAACATATAACTCTATAATTTATGTAATTGTCATGTCCACTTTATTAGGTAGATATGATTATTATGGCTGTTTTTCAGATGGGAAAACTGAGGCCCAGAAAAATTAAATAAATCATCCATGGTTACTTGTTTAATAAGTAGCAAGAAAAGTTTTGAATATAGACTATTTGCTTCTGAAGTCTGTGTTTTTAATCACTCTTAATCATTATGCTAAGCTGCTGGGGAGAAAGTTTGGCTTACATTTGAGGTCCTTACAGCACATCTAAATGTAAATTTCCAAAAGGTAATTGGAAATATGATAATGGAACCCCAATGTCAGAGCTGAAGATGTGGAATTCTTCAGCATATGAATGTTCATTGGAGTTGTAGACACTGTCCAACAAATAATGCATACTTTTATTGGCCCAAATGAGAGTAATAGGGACGTTAAGACAGCTTGATGACATCAAGAGTCCCTACTTCTAGACCCCTTTTATAGCGATAATACAAAGCAACAACTACTGTATTATTTCACAAATATATTTGGTTTCATGGTTTTTTATAATTCAAAACAATTATTTGACTGTGGTACTTGGAAATTCATAGAACTCTTTTGCACCTAACTACAGTAATACCAGATACTGAAAGTTAACTTAAGGAAATAAAGAATCCTAATCAACATTTATCTATTATCAAATTTGGATTTGAAAAACTTGTGCAGTCTGTCTTCTAAGTCCAATTCTAAACTCTCTAACCAAAGCTTTACTGTTGTTACAAGGCAACAGGGGGTAGTCATTTGTCTTCCCTGGTAGCATTTTGAACAATAAATTGAAAAGCCCGAAGCCAAGATATATCAGGTATCTGAACAAAGAAGCAGGATTGATACTTTTCTTTCCATGCTGTTGTAAAAACCTCATTATCTAAACTCTTGACTGTCTGTTCCACAGACCCTCTGATTTCTTTATCAGTTCCAATAAAATATGCATTTATAAAGGCTGCACTATGGCTTGGTCATATCATTATCCATAAAAGCTTACCCACTGAAAATGCCTCTAGCCTTCTATATTCAGTGCAAAAGCCTTTCCATAAGCTAGAATGCATGTTGTGCTTGATAAAAACATAAAATATTATCTGTCAATTTAAAAAATTAACAAAGAAATAAAGAAGAAAAATCACACACACACACTTACAAAATGAATGTTCTCCATGACCCTAAGATACACAACCATTTCGTTGAACTCAAAGGACAAAATAATTAAAAGCTATAAAACATTAGCATTCACCACATTTTCTCATCACTTGAACTGCATTGTCTGCATCACTGCTAGAGGAGGTTTTCCTTAACTGCAACATTTTGAATAAGATTTCTGTAAAAATAAAAACAAGTATTTTCAAATCACCAAAATTCTAGCACAGGATAAGTTACCTCTGTCAACGTTTCTGCTTAATTCAAGTAAATCAACACAATTATAAGCAGAACTATAAAATAAAAAAATGCAAGTTAATGTAAATTATCTTCATGATATTGGCAGATCCATCTCTGAAAATCTTGAAATAATGGGAGCCTACAAAAACACATTTTAGCGTCTCCTTGCAAAACAAATTCTTTATTCTTCCTTTGAATGGTAGGTTTTTTCAAAAGATTGAAGATATGTTGAAATACAGTTTCTTAGGACAACAGATTAGTGCTATAGCTGAAAATTTTCTAGAGCTTAGTGATCCAAGTGTTATACATATCATGTTATATGGACAGGAATAACTCAAATTGCACTGGCTTGTACATCTCTCGTCATTTCACCTGCTTATGAGAGTGAATAGGGGACAGTCATATGGACACACTGGGCACTGCTACTTCTTTGCTTGGCTGACTCCTCACTCAGTGTTACTGTGTTTGTATTAGGCTATGAGATTTTGAGTTCTGCACTACTAAGCCCCAGTATTTTCTCTAAAAGGCTACAGAGCTCCCTAAAGTCAATGGCCATCTTATATTAAAACTCAATCAATGATTACCTAAGATGAAAACTCTGACCTCCTGGTGCCCAAGATCTTTTACTTGTTAAATGGACTTTCCTTTGGTTTCCCCATGCAGCCATTCTCCCAGTGTGTCATCCTCCTGTTTTGATTGACCTCTCTGCCCATATTTTTGTATTTCTTTCTGAGGGAATTGTTAAACAATATCTCAATACCATGTTGATTTGATCCATACCTACAAACACTGTTTTTATTGAAATAATAAAAACTTTGCTTCAAAACTCTGGATTTTTTTTTTTTTTTTTTTGAGATGGAGTTTTGCTCTGTTGCCCAGGCTGGAGTGCAGTGGCGAGATCTCCACTCACTGCAAGCTCCACCTCTCAGGTTCACGCCATTCTCCTGCCTCAGCCTCCTTAGTAGCTGGGACTATAGACGCCCACCACTGTGCCCGGCTAATTTTTGTATTTTTAGTAGAGACGGGGTTTCACCATGTTAGCCAGGATGGTCTCGATCTCCTGACCTTGTGATCCGCCCGTCTTGGTCTCCCAAAGTGCTGAGATTACAGCAAAACTCTGGATTTTAAAGATGGAAATAGATGTGAATGGGGTGAGTGTGATTCCATAGATAAAATAATAATTTAGAATTCAAATTTTGAAGGCAGGATCAACTAGTTGTAGACGAGCAATAGCAAATGGACTGGTCATGCTTAAGTAAAGTCATGACCTGGGAGTTAGATAAGCCAGTGCTACACAGAGTGCCCATAGCATGAGTGTCCAGAGTAAAGAGAGTCCGTATATTTTTGAACATGGGTGTGATGTGAAGGAAATAGTGCTGGGGAGAAACAACTGCAGCTGAAGTTACCAAGATGGTTAGAATGTGGAACCCCATCTAAGAGACAGATTACATTGTCTTCATCTGAGCTATTTTAGGCTGGAAATAGAGAAGCAAAAACAGGATTTGAAAAGGAGTGCTTTTAGTTGCAAGTAACAAATCTTATTATTAATGACTTAAATCATAACAAGAAGTCCAGATTATGGTTATTCTGAAGTTTAATAATGTCATTAAATCTGGATTATTTAACATTTCCCTCTATCATCATTTGTTTCTTACTGTTATGTGTTTCCTCATAATTTCAATATGGATACAGCAGCTCTAAATTGCATGTTTTTACACAATCACTTAAGAAATAAGAGACTGAGCATTCTCTTTATATGACTTGCAAAAAAGACTCTGTGCCAGAACCACTCTAGCAGATTTCCTCCTACCCAGCTGGTCGGGACTAGGTCACATGAAACACCTTTAGACCCATCAGTTGTAAAAGGTCAGGTTTGGTTTAATTGCCTGAATAAAATCAGGGTATCATTATCAAGGAAAAATGGGCAAATAGTGTCTGCCACAGAACATATTGTGGAAGATACACAAAAATGAAATTGAATACTTATTAAATGTGTAAGACAGGTTATTAAAAATAATTTGGACCTTGAATCTTGGATCTTAGACGATGGCCATTTCTTTTACACTGGTGTTATGAGGAAGATCTTAAAGGCAATTAATCTGTTTAGTCTTAATCTCTGGTTCCTAGAGAAGACAATCTTGAAATGTTTACTTTTTGTTTTTCTGCTATGATGCACGTTCACATGCAGAACACATTTCTTATGAGTAGGCCCATTTCACTGAACACTGTATTAATAAGGTGAGCTTCTAAGCTTGAATCCTAGGAAACTAGCTTTAGCCCTTCCCCTTTCTTTCCTACTCCAGGAAATATATCAGAATGCAAGTGAGTAAAAGGGCATAATTAGAGGGATAACCTTGAAGCCACTCCAATTTGTGAGAAAACAGTAAATCATTTTCTAATTTCAATATTTGAACTATTATTATTACTATCAAATTATGCCTCTTGTGACACATGTCGCAAATAATTGAAGTGCACCAATGTGTCTGGACCCCTAGGTTAAAAGCTTTGTTCTAGAGGACAATGCTCTTCTTTCTTTGTCACCATTGTGCTATTATCATTACATTGTTGTATTTTTTTTTTTTTTTGATCTATGGATATTCGAATTGAAGAGTGAGATTTAAAAGAGAAGACAAAACCCAGGGAATCTAAAGTGGAAAGCACATATATACACGCACCATTCAGTCTATTATTAGGCATATAACATTCAAAAATTGGGGTCAGTTAATATGAGGATTGCCCAGAAATTCAAGTAGTTTTTAATCACGAAAGTCAATCTTTCCCTTGAAATGGTGCAATTAAGATGCAGTAGAATGAGCAAGCAATCACATTTGGCACATGTTTCTGGAGGACAAGAGAAGCTGGGGACTGCCATTCAGAAAAACCGAGTGGAGACATTAAAGTTCAATGATCAAGGATTTTTAAAAAATTTTAAAAAGACTCCCAAACTAGAGAGGAAGAATATCTTAGTGCAAAGTATTCAGAGGTAGAATAAGAAGAGTGTGTTGGGAGACCTTAGCCAGGACAAAACAATCCCAATTAAGAGATCTTTTCACTAAGCTACAAAATATTTCCTCTTCTCAAGAAAGTAGCAGCACAAGATGGCTGAGAGAATGAGGGCTTTGGAGTTACTGCGATTTGGAATTAATCCCAGCTTTGCCTCTTACTGTCTGTGTTACCTTGGGCAAGGCACTGAAATTATCTGAGTCATAGTTCTTAGATACCTTATCTAATAAGTGCAAAAAATAATACCTACATCACGAGGCTGTTACTAGGATTATAGATAATATTGCAATGCATATGGTCTTGGCACAAGTTTACAAAATGGGAGCCATTATTACAAATTCATCTTTGTGCATTCTTTCAGTTTTTGCAATTACAATTGAAAAAGGAGTGTTATTGTTGTTTTCAAACCTTTGACAATCATAGTAATGACAATGAAACAGGATATATACATCCCATTCCACTATATCATTAATCTGGATCCTCACGTTCTGTCTTTCAGACAACCCTGTAAGGTAGATGTCGTTGGTTTTCCATTTAACAGAGGAGAAAACAGACTCAGAGAAAGAATTTGCTTGAATTTATGTGGTTTACCTCCAGAGTCCCTATTCTTAACCCCTCAGCTCTACTTCCTTCCTCCCTTCAGCTTACACACACCCTTTCACCTGCATAGTCACCCGCATAACCCTGAGGACTTTAATCTTTGAAGTTACACAAAGACCAACATCATAGTGATTAAAAACCACACATGGCTTCATGCTTCTCCTGGTTGCCGAATTCCAGTGCCTGGGGATTAGTTTAGATGCCTACTGCTTTCAGGTTGGGGATTGCTGCCAATAAAATTTCCTGTTTCCTAAGCAGCTGGGAAGCCAACAACCAGCTGCTCTGAAATGTGTTTGAACCTCGTCCCCTCAGCGAGGAGACAGCTGTGCTGATCTATAGAAAGACTCTGGAAGATTGTTTTGTGTTTTATAAGACACTCTAGGCAGGAAGAGAGAGATTTCTGATTTGAAGAGAGACTAAATTCAGGAACAGAACTCTTTAATATTTCCCGATCACGGATCCTTCTCCAACCTTTGATATTCACTTAGGTACAGAGTGTGTGAGTCTCAAATAAATAAAAAACAGTCACTTTAATTGTTTTCCTCAGGGTGTAATTTTTATACCTGACATATTCTATGCCTCATGTCTGAGATAACAACCTTGTTGCTCCAGGCATCTCTGGAATAATTTCCAAAGCACCGTTCTGTCTTGTTATCTGCTTCCCTTTACTTCCGGTGTGTTGATGAAGCAATAATGGTATGAGTTAATGTTGCTGCTGCTTAACCTATATTTAAACAATTGACATAGTACATATTGTAATATTTGTAAAGTCATGGCAGGCAAGGCACCATGGCAGTGCCCACGTCTACCAGTTAAATGAGACTGTGAGAAGGATATACATTTCAAAAGCACACAAGAGCCCTGAAAACTGGTTCCTTTATCATGGATTTTGTTGTTGCAATTGTGTAAAGCTAGTCATCTTTTCAATATAGCTCTCACTTTATAGATAATTGTGAAAGTCAGCTATTAATTTAGTAATAGAGCCAATGACATAGTTTACAGGGTCAAGTTAACCATGGTTGAATCTTAAAGCCCCTGAAAAAGCTGGGTCATGAAAGAAATTTTCAACATGTGGCAAAACTTCAGCTGTATTTCAAAAAAATAGAGAAGCTGATATTTTATTTGAAAATCAGAAAACCATATTCTATATATAAACATGTACAGTGTATATACTTATGTATATAAGTATTAAAGTTAACCTGTTCATCCCCTTGATCTTGCAGCCTCTATTTCCCCAACAAAACAATGGAATTTGTAAAGAGAGGAATAGGCATGTTCAACAGCATCTTAAAGATCAAGAATATGTAAAAGGGCTGAGAGCTAAACCCCATCCCTCTATCATAATTTTTTTCTAGAGATAGAGGTAGAGAAGATGACATTTATACGAAATGTTGATTTTGTATAAACGTTTCTTTGAATGAGAGTACAAATGTGTGGACTTTATTTTTTAAGCATATTCAATATTATAATCACAGAAATAAAAATATTAAGTACTATGAGATTTTAAGAATCAAATCAAGACCTACTAAAAATGAGGGGATATGCATGCTCAGGCTAAAAATCCATTTTGCTAGTTATGGTTACTTTTACTCTCAGAACATTTTCCTAGTCAAGATGTTTTGACTACTTACTGATTTTCAGCTAGAGTTAACCAGTGGGAGACAATTGACAGACTGCTGACAAGCAATCATTTATTTGTGTTAGTTTAACTACTTGGCATGAGTTCATCTTCTCCATTTCCTTCAGCACCAGGATGGTAACAACTTAGGCTGATGGTGAGGTGAGGGTTGCTTTACATTTGGCTTCTTAGTTTTTCCATTGCCCATATAATTAATTTCTTGTGTTAAATTCCATGCTTGAAGCACCTAGAGTAGTTTCTGTTTTTTTTACTGAGCTCTGACTGATACACTCACCGAAAGGGTTGTAATTAACCGAGCTGACCTTACTGAGCCAAGATTATGCCACTGCACTCCAGCCTAGGTGGTAGAGGGAGATTCCATCTCCAAAAAAAAAAAAAAAAAGCTGTAGCTTCATTTATGTGCACGTGTATGTGTATACACAAATCTAAGATTAGCTGTGATCACATTAAATCTTAATAACCAATACTGAAAATCACCAATACAATTGTATTGTAATTATGCTGAAAGGAAACTGAGGCCCAGATATGCTAATAGATTTCTCCCCAGGCTTTGTATTTAGAATGTGGCAGAGTTGGGATTCAAATATACGTTGTCAACTATAAAACTGATGTTTTATTCTTGGGCCAATGCCAATATGACATATTTCTCAAGAAGTTAAAGTTTTTAAGAGAAATATTAATCTAAAAGTGAGAATTTGGGACTTTGGGACTTTCTGACAAGCATGACTTCCAACAGATTTGCATTCTGAGTTTTAAACATAAATAATGAGAAACATTATTTGATCAAGGGTTTTTGTGCCATGTCTAGAGGCCAGAAACCTCCTGGTAGATGGAGTGAGGGTATGAAATGTCTGGAAAACATTAACAGTTTGTGCAGAATACAAGAGAATAATTTAATTCATGTCTACCTTTGAGAGTATTTTGCATGTGGTTTCTGCACTTAATGATTCTACAATTTATATAAGTAATATTTCCCAGTTCAAAATACCAAGTGTGACTGAGGATGTAGAATAACTATAATGCTCATACAAAATGGCAAAATAACTTTGGTCAACAGTTTGTTAATTCCTTATGAAGTTAGACGCATACTTAACAACAGAACATAGTTTTACTTCTAGTTATTTACCCAAGAGAAATAAAAACATACTATACAAAATAGTTGGACAATAATGCCATAACAACTTTATTTGTTATAGCAAAAGAAATAAACCGAATGCCAGTCACAAAGATAATGAATTAACAAATTGCAGTATATGTATAAAATGTAATACTTCTCAGCAATAAATAAAAGAGACTACTGGTACATGCAGCAACATATGTGAAGCTTACAGATGTAATGCCATGTGAAACATCACAAAAAAAATTACATACCATAGAATTCCATTTATATACAACTATAGAAAATATATATCTAATCTGTAGTGCTCTATAGCAGATCTGTGGATATCTGATATCTGGGGTGGGGAGGATCTTGACTATTAATAAGCTTAAAGAAACCAGTTGACATAAATAGAAACACTGATGTAACAATACTAAAATTCACATTCCTTTCTAGTGTACCTAAAGCATACGATATTTGACTATATGTCATAAACAAAGCATCCACAAATATAAAATGTTTTAAATCATTCAGAGTTTATTCTTTAATCACCATACTACTTTACGTTAGTAATCAGTAGTAAAAGGAAGACTGGTAAGTCCTCATTTACTAGAAAAATTTTTAAAAACTCATTTAATACGTGAGTTAACTAAAAATATCAATGATAGCATATTGAAATCATTCTCCCTGAGTTAGAGTATGATTCAAAAATACCTTGTATCCTCACTTGTATACTGGCATTTCTGTCTAGTGGAATAATACAGAACAAAAAGAAAAAATAAGTGAAAAATAGAAAATACAGCTGTCATTATTCACAGATGGTATGCTTTCATACATAAAAAATCTGAAAGACTATAGAAAAACATATAAGGATTATTAAAAATTGAATTGAGCAATGTCTGTATGTGCAAGTCAAAGCCCTAACCATAGGAGAATATGCTGAGCTTCATTAGCAATTAATAAGATGCCAATTAAACCTCAACATAATAGCTCTACATACTTGCAAAAATGCCTAATGTGAAAAATATGGGGAAAAAAGTGTAGATGAAGATGTGTGAAAATTGGAAGACTCAAGCCTGTAATCCCAGCACTTTGGGAGGCCGCGGCAGGCGGATCACCTGAGGTCGGGAGTTCAAGACCAGCCTGACCAACATGGAGAAACCCCGTCTCTACTAAAAATACAAAATTAGCCAGGTGTGATGGCGCATGCCTGTAATCCCAGCTACTTGAGAGGCTGAGGTAGGAGAATCGCTTGAACCTGGGAGGCAGAGGTTGCAGTGAGCTGAGATTGAACCATTGCACTCCAGCCTGGGCAACAAGAGCAAAACTCTGTCTCAAAAAAAAAAAAAAAAATTAGAACATTCATATATTGTTACTAGAAATATAAATTTGCAGAAGCACTTTGGAAATCACTGGAATTATCCAATAAAACTGAATATATGCATTTTCATAACTCCACAATGGCACTCTCAGGTACATACTTCATAAAATTGTATATATTTGTTCACCAAAAGACACATACTAGAATATTCATAAGTTCCTATTTACTTTTTATTTATATATTTTAAGTAGCTCCAAACTACCTAAAAGCCTATTAATAGTCAAATGGATAAATAAACTGTGATATTTATAAGTAATTAAGTATTCAATAATGAGAATTAATTGATCTGATAAATGTGATTTAACTGAAAGAAAACAGTTATACAGAGTTACCAATTGAATAATTTCACATATATGTTATATATTTAACATATATGTAATCTATTATATATAATACATCTAGCATACATTACATATTAATATATAAAATGTCTGATTATAAGCCTATCACATATTGATATATATGTGTCATTTTATATATATGTATATACATACATATATATGAAGGGGAAGCATTTATATGAAAGGAATCAGATTGCTTAAGAAATGATAAGTGAGGAAAATAGTTTTAGGGATAATAGATAACCTTTTAGTAAGTCTGGCTATGTTTTAAGATATGGTTTCATAAACATTTAAATACTACAGTGAAAAAGTCAGTAGAAAGGAATACAATAAAGATAGATTAAAAGAAGAGCTGAGTGTGGTGGCTTATGCCTGTAATCCCAGCAGTTTGGAGGCCAAGGTGTGTGGATGACCTGAGGTCAGGAGTTGGGGACCGGCCTAGCTAATATGGTGAAAACCCGTCTCTACTAAAAACACAAAAATTAGCCAGGCATGTTGGCATGCACCTGTAATCCCAGCTCCTTGGGGAGCTGAAGCACGAGAATCGCTTGAACCCAGGAGGCAGAGGTTGCAGTGAGCCGAGATCATGCCACTGCACTCCAGCCTGGGCAACAGAGCAAGACCCCATCTCAAAAAACAAAAAAGATATATTAGAAGAAAGAAATTATTAAATGTGCAAAGTCCGCAAGAAGGTAGGGAGGAAGAGAACCAGATAATTTTCATTTTAATAGAAATGGATAAGAATGAAAGATAAAGGTTGGGGGCAGTTTCATTTTTACTGTTTCGATTTTATTGTTGTTGTTTGTTTGCTTGTTTAATATTTATTGTAAGCGAAGTAGTCTGCAGAACAAGTAGGAATATGAGGGGCTAGAGGTTTGATGAAAGTAGTTTAGGCTAGTGTTTGGGTAGAATGGATACAAGAATTAGCTAAAAACACACAGATGCATTGTCTGTTAGTTTCAGGTTGGTGGCCATTAATTTATCTAGAAACCAATTTGCTCAGTGAGGGTATTATGGTTTGGCTTTGTGTCCCTACCCAAATCTCACCTTGAATTCTAATAATCCCCATGTGTCATGGGAGGGACCCAGTGGGAGGTAATGGAATCATGGGGGCAGGTTTTTCCCATGATGTTCTCATGAAGGTGAATAAGTCTCACAAGATCTGATGGTTTTACACTGGGGTAGTTCCTCTGCACACACTCTCTTGCCTGCCACCATGTAAGACATGACTTTGTTCCTACTTGCCTTGATTGCCATGTAAGACATGGTTGTGAGGCCTCCCTAGCCATGTGGGACTGTGATTCAATTAAACCTCTTTCCTTTATAAATTACCCAGTCTCAGGTATGTCTTTATTAGCAGCATGAGAACAAACTAATACAAGGGGATTCTCTAAAAATGGTAGACAGTCACCTTTGGCTCAGTGTTAGGGAAATGGATAATTCTGTTCTGCAAGACATCTGTACTAGAGAGAAAAGTGAGCTAAGAAATATTAAATATTGCCAAATATTATCAAAATGGTAGAATAATCAAGATTGAAAGAGTTGAAAATTATAGGTATGTGAAAACATCTGTGGTCTGGAAGCTCTGCATGCATTGTAAAACTAATGTCATTTGGCCTTTTAGCTTCACACAGCCTAGTTGTTCCTTGCTTCTGGTCTTGAAAGACCTAAGTGTAGGATCAAGGATGGAGGTTGGTGCTTTGTTACTTTTAGCTCATAGATCCTGAAGCATAATCAAGATGTAAGGTTTAATATTATTGCACAGCCCGCTATGGAGAGGGCAGATCTCAGTGTCCTGATTGATGGTGCTGAGAAGAGGAAGCTAAGGTTGAGGTTGAAACATTGATGTTGAGAGAACCATGCCATACCTAACCCACTCTTGCTGACTCTACGTGGGAAAGAATATACTAATCTTTCTAAATCTGTTTAATTAGGGCTGTAATATTTTGGAAAATTGATTCTTCAGCTAAGCATTTGCCTTAAGTCAACATGGTTGAAGGATAGCTAAATATTATGATTATTACCAATGTATATATTTTTGTAATAGGTCATTTTAAATAAAAGTAAAAGGCATTCTGAGTAGCCACCTGAATTGGCATTGTTTGTGATTATTTCTTTTTAAGGGGATATAAAATGTTTCTGGCCTGGAGTGTCTCCTTTAGAAAAAAAATTAGCTTTAGGAAAAAAAGCATCTTAAAGCTGCTTTTTGACAGGATGAGATTATAACTGAATAAATGTCATATTTCCTTTTATCTCTGGCCCTTTCTGTGGTGTTACATTTACTTTTCTTTTAGTTATTTCATGCATTGATTTCTCCCCTTTCAACTTCAGTTGTTGTCTTTTGTTGTCACATTCTAACAGAACATTGACAATGGACAAGTCTCTGTGCCAATTATATCACTGGTCCATTGGAATGATTATTCATATCCAAAAAAATGAACTACCTTCTCAATTTAATTAGAAGCTTGACAATTTCAATTTGGAGATGCAACTCCACTTTGCCTGGATTTAATAAAGCTCCTTATCTGATTTGCCTATGAAGCCACCCTGGCTGTTTAGCACTTTTGAATGCATCTGAAAAGAGAGAATGTTCTCAATGCTGACCATTCTTTTAAAAATCTGTTCAGGGCCGGGCGCGGTGGCTCAAGCCTGTAATCCCAGCACTTTGGGAGGCCGAGACGGGCGGATCACAAGGTCAGGAGATCGAGACCATCCTGGCTAACACAGTGAAACCCCGTCTCTACTAAAAAAATACAAAAAACTAGCCGGGCGAGGTGGCGGGCGCCTGTAGTCCCAGCTACTCGGGAGGCTGAGACAGGAGAATGGCATAAACCCGGGAGGCGGAGCTTGCAGTGAGCTGAGATCCGGCCACTGCACTCCAGCCTGGGCGACAGAGCGAGACTCCATCTCAAAAAAAAAAAAAAAAAAAAATCTGTTCAGAAACAAAAGAATGTATTAAGCCAGTATTGGGATAAAATTAGCTCTTAAAAGAGACATTCAGAGAAGATCATAAAAACATTGAATAATTTAATGCATTTTGGTTAAAGAAAATGCATTTAAGCATTTACTGTGGTGTAAAACTACTACCATTAGATCAATCTTGAGGTGCAAATGGCACCTGTAAGTTAGAAAGACTACAAATATTCTTAAGTCTTTTTATAAATAGTTTATACTGTCAGTTGCAATCTGCTATTACATATACATATGCCCTTTGATACTGCCTTTGCTAACTTCATTTCCAAATAGTTTAACTCAGTATTTTTGATATGGTTAGGCTTTGTGTCTTCACCCAAATCTCATTTTCAGTTGTAATCCCCAAGTGTGAAGGAGCGAACTGTAATTCCCCACATATTGAGGGAGGGTGGTGACTGGATCATGGAGGCACTTTCCCCCATGCTGTTCCTGTGATAGTGAGTTCTCACGAGATCAATGCTTTTATAAGGCAGTTTTCCCCGCTCGTTTGCTGTCTCTCTCCTGTTGCAATGTAATATGTGCCTGCTTCCCCTTCTGCCATGATTGCAAGTTTCCTGAGACCTTCCTCCCAGACATGCAGAACTGTGAGTCAGTTAAACCTCTTTCCTTTATAAAGAACCCAGTCTTGGGTAGTATCTTTATAGTAGTGTGAAAATGAACAAATGCAACTTTAAAAATAACTACACTGGAAAGAAACTCTGGAGTCCTAGGATCAAATCCTGTTATTTGTTGCAAAACCAAGCAAACAAATTGACTTAATTTTATTATAGAATAAGAAAAAAAAAAAGTTTGGTTAATCGGGATTGTATTTATACTGGCACATTTGAAAGATTTAAAGAAAAATGTTATGTACTTCCATGTCCTAGAACCTATAATGTGACTTGTTTATGGTTTTTCTCTGTCTTATTGATATGTTTACTGTGACCCAGATTTTAAAATTTAAAAATATTTTCTTATGACATAGTCTTAATCTAAATGTCTTTAAATGCTTTGGGGCCTATAAGGTGACTGAGTATTTCTATTTGCTCTTCCAAAAAAATGCAACTTGGAAATTAGTATATAAATTTTCAAACCACAATCCTAGCAAAATGCCGTGGCAAATAAAATACTCTCATTGCTCCTGGTAGCAATATGCATTACAAAAATAAGAGCAAGCTTCTTAAAAGCAGAGTTGTTGGGTAGTCAATTTTAAAATTTTAGACATTCTATTAATGTTTGTTGGTATAATTTATTTAACTATTTGATATAGAAAAATGATCACATATTGGAAGTAGCATATTCTTGGAGGCAGGGTTATGCAATGAGAAAAAACACAAAGTGGAACAAGACTTACTTGGTTCAAATTCCAGCCCTCCTATTTAATATCTGTGTTACTTTGAGCCAGTCACCAGACCTTCCAGTTCCTTTGTTTCTTCCTCTGTAAAATGAAGATAATAATAGTACTTACCTCATAGGGTTGCTATGAGTTAATTTATGTCAACTACATACTACAGCATATAATAGATATTAGCAATTATTTTAAGCTCTTCTTATACTTGGAACCAAACTCTAAACATTTGTCTTTCAAAAATTGCTTTTGTGCAGGGCCAACATCCACCAGGGGTCTTTGAATTCAGGTAAACCTTGAGACTCATAAGATCATAGGCTATGTTTGGTACCAATTTACCAAAAGGATTACTGGACAGAACATATATCTTTCTCAGCAGCATCAGGCTTTTCTCTCAGCAGGAGTCTCAGAAGAAGCAGTTGGCATGGCAGTTCACACTGCCACATGATTGGGAAGCTGCTTTCCCAGGTGACAGACCAGGTGCAAGAAAGTGAGATCCACACCAGTGGAAGCGAGGTTCACATAGGCTTAGAATCCTCATGCAAGGCATTTGTCTGGTAATGGTCTTGAATCCAAACTATAGGGAGTTAGAGACTAGTGTCCTAGAGTAGAAAACATTCTAGTGTTTTGACACAATCTCTGTGAGAAACTTCCAAAAGCAAAAGAAGGAATATGTACCATGTCTTTTTTAATATTTCTCTTAGCTATCACTAATTACAATAGGATTTTGGCAAGGGTTTGCTAGCAGACATTCCAAATCGACATAGTTGTCAAGGATTTATAGGCATTTAGTGTTTTTGTGAAAAGATCCAGATGTTCTATATAAACTGCTTACATGGACAAAATGTTGACATTTTATGAGGAAACAGCAAATGTATTTCATTGTTACTAAACCCCACCTTTTTGTAGTAAATGACTATTGACATGTTTTCAAGAACAAGCCCTTTATCTGTAAACATTTGTAGAATTGGTCCAATTTGTACCGTTATTAAACTGAAACCTATATAATACCGTAAAGCACAGAAGAGACACTATAATAAAAGCAACTAAGGTTTATATAGGATAATATTTAACAGGATTCTATTTAAATTGGCATTATTTGGGTTGTTTGCAAAACACATTGCATAATTAGCATAAGAGTTAATTGAACATAATCATTTATCCATCTAGATAACAAAAAAAATGAGGCAGAACTTATTGATTTATGTTTGGGCATAGACAATATTGAGTGGCGTATTGTGACATTAATAGACTATCAGGTTCTGTTATTTTTATTTTTTATTTTATTTTTTTGATGCAGATTATTTTTCGGTCACCCAGGCTGGGGTGCAGTGGCGTGATCTCGGCTCACTGCAACCTTTGCCTCCTGGGCTCAAGTGATCCTCCCTCCTCAGCCTCTCGAGTAGTTGAGGCAACAGGCACGTGCCACCACTCCCATGTCTGGCATTTTTTTTTTTTTTTTTTTGTAATTTTGGTAAAGACAGGATTTCTCCATGCTGCCCAGGCTAGTCTCAAACTCCTGCGCTCAAGTGACTCCCCTGCCTCTGCCTCCCTAAGTGCTAGAATTACGGGCGTGAGCCACCACACCCGGCCCAGACTCGGTTGTTTTGAAACCGTACCAGTGTTATGAGAATAAGTACAAGATGTCTGCCTCAGAAGAATGGCTATCTTCCTCTTTATCGTGGCAAATGGTAGACATCAAATTAATACAGGAAAGAGGCCTTTAATTTAGAACACAATTCTCTTTGAAAGTTATTTAAAAATTGTCCTTCTTCTGGAAGGGAAGCTCTTTATATGTGACAGTATGCAGATATTTAAACATAACTCCAGGAGGTCCGAGGGACTTAGATGACATTACTGTTCCTAATTGATACCTTGGTCAAGAACAATTCATCTAGATCAGAGAGGAGTGTTACCAGATGTTAGGAAAAAGAGTTTCCTCTATGGTAAACGTTTCAAGTTATATTTCACTGAAAGATTTTTCAGTTAATAAAAGTGATTTGTAATAGTAAAAGAGTTTAAGGATCTGAGTTTTATAGTCAGTTGTTTTGCTCCACCAGGCCTTTAGAATAAATTAACATTCTTGTCTTGCACAGGTACATTTGGGAAGTTCAGCAAATTTTGTTCAAATAAATTGAACACAGACCCAAAAGTAGTGCATTACCTTGTGCAAATTTGCCTTTGTTTTTACAGAGAGGATCCTACTGAATTTTTCCCTTAAAGGATTTTTCATGAAAGTAGACCTGGATGAAACGATGTTTAATAATTTTTTGCAGGCATTAATTTGTGCATTGTTATTCTCTACGAGTAGGCCTGAGACACTGCTTGGGCCTTGAATACAATTTTCTACCATTAGCTAGGCTTGACTTTGCCCATTGCTTGTGTAGCCTGTGATTTAACTGGTAGCTGGTAGGTGCATCGTAATGCACATAGTTCTTAGACCTCAAAGATCTTCATACAGTGTTCTACAAGAGTTCCTCATGAAATAACTATATTCTTTCAGTAACTGTCCTATCTGTCTGCAAAACTAGAGGGATAATTTGTCTGGTGGTTTTCCTGAGTCGAGTGGGGAAGATTTTACTATAACCATTTAGGATTTTAAAAATCAAAGGATTTGGGAGAGGCCAGAATAAAAGATCACAATAGCACAGGCAGGGATTTGTTGATTCAGTGAGGAAAGAAGACAAGCCAGTTTTCACACTTTGAGGCATAAATGAAATTTCAACATCCTCCCTTACACTGCTGGTTGATAGATGATACCACTTACGTGAAAAAAATCAAAAAGCAATAAAATAAATATGGTGTATAAGACAAAATTCATAGTTAAAAGGAAGAAAGGATAATGCAAGTTTTAGGTAAGACCAAAGTTAATGGTGAAATCCTGAATGACAGGAGGTCCTTGGGACCTGCTTCCATGAATGACTTTGTGATGGTGCAGAACCCTTGGGACAAACCCAATATTTTCATGTTTGAGCAATGGCATTACCAAGGATTCTCAACAGTACTCCTATTATCTCCCCATTTAGAAAAACTGGCTTATTTCTGTGATGGGATTGGAAACCCCTTATAATAATTAGCCCATCAACTCCAGGAGGTTTTTGTTAATTATTAAAAGACAGATTTTAACTTACAATCTGTCTGTGAAATAATTTAATAACAAATGTGGTATTCTATTCAAAGACTAGTATTTTTTTAAGTTGTATACAGATTCAGAAGCTCCAAATGTTCTCCAAAATACATTTGAGTGCTTCATGAAATCCTTTTTCATGTTTGTAAAACATTTGTCATTCCTGCCACATGCACAGATTTTACATTTCTGGCTTCAAAAAGTAAAAAGTCTTAAAGATGTGTAGTTGCCAAGTATTATTGCCTTTTACACTACATATTTTTTGCTGTTACCTTTTCAAGGATTTCAGGCTTGGCATATAATAGAGCTAATTAAATTCCTTTCCCAGGAAGCAGCCAGCTAGACCACTGCTCCAGGCACATAACCTCAGCTTCCTCCTTTCCTCTGCTCATTCATTCGGTATGTGAGAAGAGACTCCTCGAACAGCAAAGGCAGACGACTCAGGCCAGGCAGCTGCTGATGGATTTTAGTAACTACAGAGCGAGTGTGTGAGTCTCAATCCTGACAGCACGCATCACAGAGGGGTGAGAGTGGAGGCACATCTTCCTGTATGAGTTGGCGGTGGATGACAATCTGCCAAACTAAAATAATGGAAGAGACATTGGTTGTATAAAAAGAAATCAACTGGCTGGGCGCGGTGGCTCATGTCTGTTATCTCAGCACTTTGGGAGGCTGAGGCGGGTGGATCACCTGAGGTCAGGAGTTCGAGACCAGCCTGGCTAACATGATGAAACCCCATCTCTACTAAAAATACAAAAATTAGCCAGGCGTGGTGGTGGGCGCCTGTAATCCCAGCTACTCAGGAGGCTGAGGCAGGAGAATTGCTGGAGCCTGGGAGGCAGAGGTTACAGTGAGCCAAGATCATGCCATTGCACTCCAACCGGGGTGACAACAGGGAGACTCTGTCTCAAAAAAAAAAAAAAAAAATTCAGCTTAGCTTAGTTATAAGGTATTTTGTAAGATTCTAGGAATACCATTTCATTTTTCCTTGAGATTGCTTGTGTACCCAAACCAGAAAATATAACAAAAACAGAATCATGTGGAAAAATGTTTTTTAAATCTCATTAATGTATCTTTACCATTAAGCAATTTTGTCAGTCTTCATAGCAAAAAAAGAAAGCAATATTTAATAAAAATCAACTATTTGGCAGTTACTGTACTAGTTTATTTACATGTATTACTTTTCCTTTAATAGACATGCTTGCTTTTTTTTTTTCTTTTTAATAGTGAAAAAACTAGGGCAAAAGTGGTTAAATGATTTTTCCAAGTCACCAAATGACAGACCTGAAATTTAAACTCAATTTCATTTGGTTATAGAGCCCCAATTTTATTTTAAAATACTGTAGGATAAAATAAGAGTTCTGTGTTAAAAAAAGAGACCCTTTTAGGTGCAATTATTTGGGAAATAGTCAAGAAAGAGACTAGTATATATGCATGTCTTTACCCACATGTATGTATGATATTTATCTTAAACTATTCCCTGAGGAGAATGTTCAATTGTTGTTCATATGAAATTATTTATAGATTTTATTGCAGATAATCCTGTCTTACAGAAAGAGCTCAGGATTATCTCCTGGAAATAAAAAGATCCATTACAAAGAAAAGAGTGACCATCTGGCCTTGTGATATTATGTGGATTGGGGCCCTGAAGAATTTACATGATATCACTGAAAGCCAAGAGAAAGAAATTAATCTCTCTAGGATATCATCTTAGAAGATAGACTGTGGATCAATTGATGTATCAGATAAATAGATAACTGATCAAAAATGGATGTACTGATTGAGGTAGATAACTATACATAGTTGTATAAAATGATTAACTCATTCATTTCTGAGGTAAAAGCAAAGTGGTATTCTTTGGCTTCTATAACATCAAATCTCTTAAATTCTTAATTGCATTCTGGAGTAATAGCTCTTTTTCCTTTTTTTTTTTGTTTTTTTTCCCTACAGTTGGACAGTGTCACCTCCCTGATCCAAGCAGCCAAAAATTTAATGAATGCTGTAGTGCAAACAGTGAAAATGTCTTACATTGCCTCAACCAAGATCATCCGAATCCAGAGTCCTGCTGGGCCCCGGCACCCAGTTGTGATGTGGAGAATGAAGGCTCCTGCAAAAAAACCCTTGATTAAAAGAGAGAAGCCAGAGGAAACATGTGCAGCTGTCAGACGAGGCTCAGCAAAGAAAAAAATCCACCCAGTTCAAGCCATGAGTGAATTTAGAGGAAGACAAATGTACTGAAACCACTATTCTACCTATAGTGCCTATATGACAAAATCCTGGCTAACCACACTGCTTTATTTTACACTTAAGAAGTTCTGTAATTTCACTAAGTTTTGGTGTTTAACTCACAAATAACATAAAATATTGGGCGCCAAATCAACATAAGCAATATATATTTGGGATCATGTCATTGTCATTTCTGTATGGTCAGCACCTAATAGTTAATGAATATTTGCTTGTTGAATGAATGGAATTGTCACGTGTCATTCAGTCTTTCCCATCATAAAGATTATCTACTATTTGTTAACAAATAAACACAGGAGATGCAAGAGAGTCCTGTTTATCTATAATACTTCAAGTACACTTATCATCCTTATCTTGAATTAAAACACTAACATGAGCTCCTGACTTGGTTTTTTAATAGAAACAAAAGACTTTTATAAAATATTTTCCCATTTAATCTCCATGCTTTCTTTACCTGATCTAACCTGGCAGAAATGTATGATTCCTGCCATAGCTAAAATACAACCTTTTAATCCCTAGATAGCTGTACTCATTGTCAACTTATTAGGTTAACATCCATTATAAACTAATCAAATTTAAATAGTCAGGCTACTTGCTGGATTTTGAAGGTCAACCTTGGTTATTAATGAAATGTTTTCTAAACATTATAAAGGTTACAATGAGTTCTGATGCCACCTATGCACCTTTTGGGTTTCCGATGTGTTAGAAAATTCTGTACTTTTGAGTGTTAGGCCTATCCGAATACATACATGAAAGAAGAATTACCACCCACTGGGGAAATGAGACACAAATCATACTCCACAGTGAGTTATATTAATAATAACAGAAGTGTAAGTTCTGTATGACCCTATTCTTACAAACATTAAAAATACATTTTTATCAGCTTGCAATTGTAATTAAAAGGAAAATGCCAGTTTGAAAAGCCTTTTGGCATTGAGTAAAATATAACTGCATGAACTGTAACATTGAACTGTGAAGCAAAGTTAATGGCAATGTAGCTGGAGTTATTTTAATAACGTTCTTTTAAATAAAAGTCACTGGGGTCACTTTATAACTCCAGTCACTGTGTTCATTCCTAGTTGAGTTCATAATGAACTTCATAATAGTCTTAGAGTCTAGTGTACCTCTCTGTCTCATTCCCCCTCTCTTTTTCTCTCCCCTGACGACCTGCCTCTCTCTGTCTTTCACAAAATGTCCTTAACAGAAACTCTTTGTAGGCCATAAGTTTTGTTTTCACTTTTTCTCATTCATAGAGTTCTGATTCACAGACTTTAAAAATCATTTTCTATTCTATGTTATCATAATATTATTGCATTGTAACTTTTTACTCGTAAAACGTTGCCATTAATGAGAGTTGTCTCAACAACAATGTAAACTTAGATTGATGAGAAAAAAATTTACACATACAATACCAGTTGATATTAGGAGAACCGGTTTGGGTGAAAGGATGCATGAAACATATGAAAGCATAAATATCGACAGTATGATATGTGTGGAATCCTAAACATAATGGTGTGGGAAAAAAAGGATCTATTTAATAGGTCATTATTAATTATGCAGGAAATGTTAAATTTCTTGTAATGAATTATTTCAATCTTCCCAGTAACTGGGCTGCCTGAGCTCAGTGTAAAACTTCCTAGGAGGTGAAGGCAATAAACTCCTCCCTGTTTTGCACCATAGACTGGGCTACAATAGTTCTCCTGAACAGAATGCACTGCCCAGAAGAAAAGGCAGTGAAGAAGGGAATTAGGGAATTCAGATGACTCTGTTTCTCAGAATTATCTAGATGACTGAGGCAAATAGAGATTAAGAAAATCTCTATTTTATTGAAATGCTGCCATCATTTTCTGCTCTAAGTGTAGATGTTGCAAGAGTGACATCTGTGGTACATCGTTCTTCCAGATAGAAGTATAAATTTATAATTTAGTGGAGAGAGCAATTTTCTTTTAATCACCAAACTACCAGCTGTATAGAAAAATTTTTTGAAATCACCAAACTACCAGCTGTATATCTTAGCTCCTAAAGCCACATTTGCAAGAATCATAAGCATCTCATTTAGAAAATCTAATGTCCACTTGACCTAACATCATCTTTCCACGTGTTGGAGTTTAGAACATGCAGTATTGGACACCACAAGAACAGAAATAACTTGAAATTATACAACTACCAAGTAACCTCCATCTCTTTGATAAAAATGACTTTTTACCCACGGTGAGATGTTAACAAGTTCTCCTCTGTAACCCAGGCAAATTTTCAGCTTAACTCAAAGCAAACTATAATTAAACAAAACAGTAAAATTTTTAACTCAATGAATATCCTAGGAGTTAATCTGCTGTAATAATCAATGGTGACATAAAAACAAGATGCATAGAACAGAAAAAGGCATCTGTCTACCTGAGTGAATTCCCGTAGTAGGCAGCAGTTCAAGATTTAGTTTGATTCAAACCTGCTGATAAAACAAATGCTTATATACAAGAAAAACTAGCAGTGAGATACAAATAAATCTCTCTATTATGTGGTTAAATTAATCAGCATGACACATTTATGTTTAGGTATTTCTTCTGCAGAGGAATGCCAGAAATTTATTAATGAGAGTGATAATTTGGTGATCCACCTATGTACCTTTTGATGTCTTGTCACAGAGATTAGTGCTTCCTCTGATAATATATTTGCTTGATCCTGCTAATAAGAACTCACCTTTCTCTTTTAATGAAATCCATTTGTGTTAATTTACATGGGGAGAAACATTCCTTGAGAGGGAGGAGAGGGTGTTGGCCACCCACAGGAGCAGTTCCATCCCTGGTTACCCACCAGGATCCCTGCCAAATGTTAGACTGGAATCAGAATGACAATTGTTTTAAAAATTGTGAAATAATAATCCACTAAAGGGTTTTCTCCTAATTAGAGAAACTTGAAGATTTTCATCAAATATAAAAAGTGAAAAATAGAAATTGTTCCCTTTAATTTATGACAAATCTAAATTATTTCAGTAAAATGTTTCTTTCTAAGTAAGTTTCTGGATAGTTCTTGATTGAGTCAAGAAAAAACTCACACACAAAATTTCTCAGCTAATTTGTTCATTGTTCCTTTCTATTTATTTATTATTTATTATATGAGTGCAAACTACAAATGTATTAGAAAAGGCAATACAATCTTCACATTCACAAGTGTGCCTTCTGGCCTTCGAAATCTTTTAACATAAGATCAATATAAATAAATCTCTTATGTACAGAGAATAAAATCTCTTATGTACAGAGAATAAGGGCCTCCATAGCTACACAGAGACACCCATTCTTACAGTCTGGCATTCTTGACACCTTTAGCTTCAAAGGCAGCTGGTTTTCAATTTCAAATTAAAATTGTGAATATACAATTAAGTGCATGACTTGGGCCTTCAGACCAAATAATTAATGCTCCCCAAATTAAATAATGAGTGGCTGAAAAGCCTAATGTGTAACAACAGAGGAAGTGACTTCAATGGCTTCCTAAACCTTCACTTTGAAGGTGTTCTTCTCATCTCATCCACCTCTGGGCTAGGTATCCTCTTAATTGCTAACAATTTCCTACCAAAATAGTGTAGTCAGGACTGCCCATCACAGCCAATTACTCCAATTAATGCCCTTTCCTCTTCTTCTGTGAACCAAAAATATCTCTCTCCTGTCTCTCATCTCTATCCCAGGTATAAATTGACTAACAAATTTTACAGAGTTTTAGTCAAAATTATGAATTTTAATTTCCAGCAACATTATTCCTTTAGTCTTTCTATTCTCCAAAACATTCTTAAATTTTGGTATCAAATGTTCATTTCTGTCCTAGAAATTGTGGTTCCCATAGCTACAGATTTCTGCATAGTGGCAGAATGAGTGGAATAAGATCTGAGACTTTTCCTGCTGATATCCACCATTCTCTTGTGAACTCATTGCAGAATAAACAGCCTCTTTCAGTTTCATTGTATATAGTTCTTTAGATTGGCAAAGCAGGCACCAGAATCTGAATTTGAATGAAATCTGTAGTTTCTGTTGTGGGCCTATTTTTTGCCAAGACAGCCTGCCTATTATATATTTAGGAATCAAATATTCCTTTTTTCTGTTTGTAAAGTCAGAAATATTTCAGTTAAAAAGAACATAATTTTATATTATTTTAATAATTGTTTTTAAGTAAAGTAGGAAAATTTCTGCCACTTGAGATGTTACTGTTTTTGTTTATATGAAAATTCCATTTCTTTCTTTATGACTCTTTTCCCACACCATTATGATATGTTCAGCGTTAGTATTTTCCATTTTACCACTAAACAAATAAGCCAGGACTAATAACTATAGTAGTTTGAGAGTTTTTATTTTGGCGTTTTGGTTTTAATTAGGAAAGAAAATTTGGATGTTATTACAAACCAATTGTAGTTAAAAATGTTTTGAATGAGGTTCCTAACACTATCTTAGACATCTCAAAGAGAAAGAAAGAGAAGAAGTAAAATTTTAAATACCTTTTTGGCCTTTTTAACCAATTCACATGAACAAGAATATATATTCTGTTAAAGCAAAATAAAGAATAGTTTAAAACACTAGTCATCTTTCATGGGAATATTTTCCCCCAACAGACAAGATAGAATCCATTTCTGGACACTCTAAAATAAAATAATGTTAATTGAGAGAACTGTCTCCAAATGGAATTCAATCTGACCAGAATCCCATCTGCAGGCAATAGATGGGCTGTGGGGCCGACCTTAAGTTTTATTCTGAGATGAGATGAGATGCTTCACGGCTGCTGGCTGCATTATGGCATCTACCAGTCCCCACTGGTTTGTGGGGAAAAACTGCATGGATTGATATTCAATATGAGTTTGGTAAGTTGGAGAAAAATGGGGATGGACAGAGTAGTCTAAAGGGACAACAAATAAGGTGCCAGAGGTAGGGAAGGGTCTGAGAGGGGTAATTGCAGAAGCATTTAGCTTTCATAGAGGAGGGGAGAGCTTTTTGGTTTTATGAAGCCTGGGCAGCCCTCTTGAGGAAAATATTCAGGATAGAACGAGACACTTGTCTTGGTGGTTTGGTGAAGTCGTGTGGAAGGCAAAAAGATGAACCACACATATTTTGAGCATGATTTCGTAATATTGTTTGCAAGCTGAGAAACAGAAATTCAGCCATTCTCCTGACTGTTGATAGGTGAAATTCTTCTCAATATTGGAGCCAATCTGGGTAACCACACCTTCATATATTTAACAGCTATTTGTTAAACAACTATGATGTTCCAGGCACTGTTCTAGGTTCTTAGGATACACTATGTAACAAAACAAATAGTGATCCTTGCCCTCACGTGCCAGCTGTGTGTTAAATACTAACTATTATCTTATTCAATCCTCCAACTAACCCTATAGGATAAATATCATTCCATAGACAAAGAAGCTGAGGGTTAAATAGGATAAGAATCTTGCTCAAAGTCTCACTGGCTTTAAACTAAGGTTTATTGCACCCCACCCTGTATTCTGAACTTTTAGCCACAACGACATCCAGATTTCTTGGAAATTTTTATTTAATTCGTCAGTTAATAATGAGATACACATTTCAAATGCTGGCTGGCCTCCTGTGCAAAAGCAAAAATTATATAAACTTTAAAAATATATTAATATGTATTTTACGTCATTCAAGACAGATATATAATTAGCTGAGTAATCTCACCTCTAATAACTGAATGTAGCATGTCAGGTACATGGGAAGTAAATTATTTATGTGATCTGAAATTAGAGGACCACCTTTGCCAAATTACTTTTATTACCATGGAGAAGAAAGTGTTAACGAAAATGCCTCTTTCAGCCCATCTTCAGTATTGGTTGGTTAATACCATTTGTTGACACCACTTCTTTCCTCTTTTACTGCTAATGTGTGACTTTATTTAAAATTATAGATTGCAGAAGAGTTTTGGCCAAGGATTATTTACTAAGATAAAGTTTCCCTGTATTTGAAATTTACCCAAACTGGGAAATATATCTTTCCTTCTTTATGGAGGTCACACGTGTGCATAGTATGTGCCTGAATACAGGTAAACTTGGTTTTTTCAAATTACATGACCTTTTTTAGAGTCAACCGAAGGCTAGACTCTTCTTGCCCATGTTGCTGGATAGGCTTTCACATCTCAGGCCTTGGAGAGTTAAATGACTTTCTCATATTTCTTAAGGTGGAACCACATGAGAAATTCACACATTCCTAGTTTGAGCAATGGAATGTGTATATTTGAGATCTTCACTTTTATGTATCTGGTAGTCATGATGGTGCCTATTCCCAACTGTAGGAAAGGAAAGCCCTCAAGAAGAAAATTCTCTTTCAAAAAGGCTCAGATTTCTAACAATTGCATCTAAATGTTTCTTCAATTTAGAACAAGTACAAAAGCTACTTAATATTAGCAGAGCAGTTCCTGTGTTTTCATTTCAAATGAAATATTTCCAGGTCCAAAGTTTACCTCCTTGGCATTTTCAAGAAGGATGGTTATTTCTATTCTGGTTATTTGGTGTTGGAGGTCTGTGACACTTCTTTAAACATTTAAAGCCCCCATTGAATAGTCATATCAATAGTTAAAAGCCTGTAGATATCTTGTTTTTCTATTCTGACAGCCCAGCTTATGCGGACTCAGACCAACCTTAGGTATGTTACATCAGTTTCCCATCGGTGTAAATTACCTGAACCTCTGTGGTATTCACTGAGAGTTGAGCTTCTACTAAGGGATTTCCTTGACCTGGGCTTTTAACACCAGATTTGTAGTGAAGTGTTTATTAATAAAGCAAAGGAGTAAGTCAGAGATGTTAGCCCCTGCTCTCAGTTAAACAGAACTTTCCTCCTTCCTGAATATTTAAACATAAAATTAATTTTAAACTACTATAAAAATCACGTTCCATTGCTTGCCAAATCTTATGCCATTATAACGCTCTATTCTTACATGTTAGTATACACTGTGTCCATAGGGATATAAATAAGAGAACTTCAGCAACTGTCTTGTTGATTTTGCAAATTTTTCTCATGTGGTACAGTCCCTTCAAAGAAAATTTCCTTAGATATAAATGATAGCATAATAGTTTCTCCTCCATATCCGTGACTAACAAGTCCCTGAAAACAGAAGTAGACATATGTTATGCTCAATTTAGTACCTAATAATTGAGGCTTAAAACAAAATTTTCTTGGGAAAGTTGGGTGATTAAATATAAATTAAAACTTCCAGAGAAAGATTTCCAGATGCCCCTGTTTTCCATTTTGATTATGGCTTTAGTTTCATAGCAACTTGGGGGAAAAGAATCCTTTACTTTATGTACTATTATAAGCAACAACTTTGACAGCTTAAATGTAATGACCTCTCTGAAGGTAATATGCACATGATAATTTAGGATGAAAGGAGATTTAAACTAAGACCTTCTGAGATGCAATAACAGTAACCAATTTATAATAGTCATGTTTATTGAAGCAATATCTTGGGAGCTTAAGTTTAGTGGCATCTTGCTTGTTCGTTTCACCCTGCTCTGCGGAGACAGAATGTGATTGAATGAACTGCCTACTATATTAATGACCAGTTCAAAGCCGTTTTGTGCTTTGGCCATAGATAAAATTTGGCAAAAACATTGTGGGCCTTTCTGGTCCATATTTATCCTTAAAGTAGTTTTGCCAATCAATAAAAATGAATTATTTATCCTGAAATAGAAAAAGCTCTTTACTATCCTATGACATTGACAGAGAAGCCCAAATACTCCTTGGTTGAGACCCTGCATGTCTTTTGTGTTTAACTGAATGAATGATTTTTTAAATTGTGCTCTTAATTGCATTATTTCACATATGTAACACTGAGTTGGTTTTGGTTGTATAGTATTATTTTACTTTTTTCTAATTTCAACTCACATCACTGTAATTCATTAAGAATTTGTTCAACTGAAAATTAAAACCTGTGTGTTAAAGTAACAAAAATGAAAAGATTGGCTATGCATTTTATGTTGATATTTGGTGGTGGATTTCTTGGGTGGGACAAAATAAAAAATGGAGATTAATAAATTGCTGAGTAGTCCAACCATGTGTTTCTAAGTGTCACCTTCATTTTCATTCTCCTTCAGTTTTACATATTATAATTCATGAAGGCATTTTTCCAAACTACTGCATGCACACAAGTAACCTGAAGCATATCTGATAGAATTAAATTCGTAGTCTAAATGAGCATTTTTGGTCTAATACAGGCACTAGTGTTGGGCATTAGACATGCCTTTAATAGTTCTGTGTAGCTCAAGAGTTGTTCTTTAGCTTAGGACTTTATGAAAATGATCAATAACTTTTCTGAGAATGTCCGAACACATACTCCCTAGTGGTCATGGAATACCATTGGTACTACCAATGCTCTTCTATCTAAAAATTGGTGAGTTTTTAACATCCATCTTGGCCTCCTCATCTTTAGGCTGATGATAATCCTTTCTCAGTGTGAATCCCATGGGGATAGCCTCTGGCTCCTCTTTCGGGGTCACACAGGCTGTTGCTATCTACTCTAGGACATCAATCCCATCATTTTCTCCCTTCAGGGCCCTTACTACTTCAGAACACCTACTGCTAAGTCTCAGTCTGCAAGTTCCCAAAATACAGTCTCTAAGTATTGTCTTCGTCGCTTGATTCTTCTGAAAGACCTTGTTTCCCCTGATTCACTTCTGCCAGACACCATCTGACTTTGTTAATGGAAATGCCAGTGTCATGTTGCCTTTCTGCCTCATTCTGTCCTGGGCCCCAGGAGCCCATAATTGCTCTGGCAGCAGCATTCTATCTGCCTTGATCAGTTTGTCATGCTTGCTCTGGGGGTGGAAGTGGAACTAAAAGCACTCTTGGCAAGAAGAGTCTGTTCCTGCCTGGAGGCTGAGCTGATGCCCTGACATTTCCTGGGCAGGACCATTAAATATTCCATCCAGGAGCAGTAACTCAGAGATGTAACTTCCAGTCACTGCATGTCCATCCTGTGGCCTCTTGGGGAAAAGCTGCTGTCCCTGGTCAAGTAACCCTGACTTCCTACTTTGTCTGAATTTCATAGTTTTAGAAAGGAGAAGTTCCCTTGGTGTATAGGCCAGAAAAGGGAGTTCTCAGGAAGACAAAGGGAGTGTCAAACCCAAGGGAGCTGGCGAGAGAGGGGGTTTAGGTAAAGTGGAACACACACAGGCTTTTACAACATTGTCCTTTGTGCCTGAGGCTCAGGGAGGTAGCCTGGAGGCAGGGATCTGTTACTCTGAGCTTCACAAAAAGGTGAAATGCTCTCCTTCCTGCCACACTCTTGCCTTCTCACTGTCCCTTTAGTTGTTGATAGTGACAGGATGTTAGGTGTGCAGATAAAATCTACATGTTTCCCTTCTAACATCAGAAAAAACAGTTTGCTAGCAGTGGGTGGAGTACTATTCAGATGAAACTGAAAGAACCAAAAGTGGGCTATCCTCCTGAATGCAGACCTGAACACCTCCCTTGGGAGTCTGCCATCTGAAGGCATTGATTTGGAGAAGGTAGGGGCAGAGAACTAACTATGCTTTTGTTCTGCTTCAGAGGAAGATTGTGTGGTGATGCTGGGGATCCACAGCTGGAAACTAGAATGGCTCCTTCTTTCCAACAAGTGCTCATAGAGTCTTCCACCCACTAGGTTAACCAGTTATGTCACAGTCACTCTGAGGCTAGGTTTGGAAGACCCTAATGCTGTTTCAGAGAACGCCAATGCCAGAGAAATGTTTGAGTCCCTTGACTCCATTATATTCTGAAATCCTGGGACAGTTATATCATGTATACTTTTGTATCTCCAACAACTGGCACACTGAATGGCACAGCACATGGGAGGAACCCAACTGATATTTTTGAAAGGAAAGTACAAAACCATGAATTAGTTTATTTCAAATGAATGAATGCAGAACACTACTGCTCTGTAACCTGGGCCACCTGCTGAACTATGCAAACCAAAATTCTGCGAGCTTTGGTAATTTCCATGTTAACGGAAACAAAACTAATGTCAGGGAAAGAATTTGAAAACTCATGATTCTTCCTGCCACCCTTTCTAAACACTGCCAGTGCCTTAGGTAAATGAAAGTTACTGATAAGGAAAAGCCACCGGGTGTTTCTCACTCATTTGTTTATTCAACAGCCAAAAATATTTCTTGAGGGGCTGTTATATGCGAAAGGGTTATGGATGATAGAAAGAAGCGTGAATGTTTTGGAATCAAGATGTGGGCTCCTCAGGTTAATTAAAGTAATTAGCAGCACAAGGGAAATAAAAATGCTGCTCATGGGAACCTTACCATGGTGGAGGAAAGTAAAGTAAGTTTCTAGGGGGGGATTTGTTGAGGTTCTAATAGGAGGGTGGTTATGGCTTAGTAGTTTACAGAACGATAACATTCCACTAGTAAGGTATGTGTCAAGGCATAGAAATAAGAATGAGTTTGTCACATGCAGCGTCAACTTGCCAGTATGGAGGGCACTGAATGGTACTGATACAAGAGTTCAGAAAGGCAAAAGAGGGGTAGATCACAGAGGATTCAATGTCAGGCTGAGGTGTTAAGGCTTTAATTTGCAGATGGGGACAACATCAAAGTCTTCTAGCAAGCAAGTTCTCAAATACACACAAAGTTATAAGATGACTAATTAGGTAGTAAAATGTAGGATTGATAAGTTATTTAGAGTGAGAGGAAGGACTAGGAAAAATCAGTTGCACTAGTTCTGTATGAGATAAACAAATGCCTGGGTGAAATTATAAGGATAGTGATAAAAAGAAATATTGTCAAACCAGAAAGCATCCAACAAACTGACAGTAATAATTATCAGCCTTGGCCGGGCGCGGTGGCTCAAGCCTGTAATCCCAGCACTTTGGGAGGCCGAGACGGGCGGATCACGAGGTCAGGAGATCGAGACCATCCTGGTCTACACGGTGAAACCCCGTCTCTACTAAAAAAAATACAAAAAACTAGCCGGGCGAGATGGCGGGCACCTGTAGTCCCGGCTACTCGGGAGGCTGAGGCAGGAGAATGGCGTAAACCTGGGAGGCGGAGCTTGCAGTGAGCCGAGATCGCGCCACTGCACTCCAGCCTGGGCGACAGAGCGAGACTCCGTCTCAAAAAAAAAAAAAAAAAAAAAAAAAAAATTGTCAGCCTTAGCAACTAATTCTGTGAAAGATATTGTTTCCAGTGTACTTGGTCACATTGAAAAGAACTGTCTAAAAGCATAATCATATGCTCTAATAGACGATAAAAGTTGAAGGCAAATCATATTTATCAAGCATTTACTAAGTGCCCAGAATTGTACCAAACATGTACCTACATACACTATTACATTGACTCTTCACTAAAGCTTAGTGGTACTTCATCCTACTCCCGCTCTGCAGATAAGGAGATGAAGACCAGTTTAAGTAATCTGACCATGCACACTCCGCCAGTGACAGGCAGATTTGTGGTTTGAAACAAAGAAGCCTGAATTTGGTCTCTACTCTTTAATATAAACTATTCTGCAGACTGGAATCATTTTTATTTCTCACCATCTGCTCATATGGAAGCCTTTGCATCAAAGATTTGAACAGTTTTTGTTTTGACTGTGTTCCATCTGAACGAACCCACAGCTGGAGACATCCTGAAAACGGTAGCAGGAGAGTTACCACAAGGGACTTTCTCAAACCATCCCAAGATGAGGCCCACTGGGATTCCAAAGAAAGAAGCTCTAAACACCAGGGTGATCAGTCCAAATGGTTTACTAAAGGAACTCACATACAGAGTGCTACAGCAGTCCTTGAAACATAGTGAGAAAAGAGATCTAGATATGTCTGCAAAGAGGAGGTTAGTTTATGGAGCTCATACAGGGATTGAAGGAATTTGGTTTAGGGCTGGGGCTAGTTTTCATGTGTTTAGCAACATGTTTGATCTTTTAGTGTTTCAAGCAACAATTAAATCAGTTTATCAGTGCCTGGAAATGTTCAGGGCCCCAGCTTGGGTTCAAGCATGCAAGAAAATACATACAGTTGGCCCAGACACAAAGCAGTCAAGGCACTTTGTGTTTCTTCGTCAGTACATAGAAAAAAAGGAAGGGCAACTTGGGAAACCCTATAGACTTTCAAATGACGAAAGACAAATGGGTCCATGTCTGTTAGTTTAAACATTAACTTATTTTCTTAGTCTGATCAACTCTAGCCCGACTCACAATCTGAACGGTCAGCTCACAAGAGATACAGTAGCAGCGCTTCTGCTTCCAAGTTACTTGTCCCAATTTTTAAGTATTCAAAAGACTTTATGTGAAAACAAGAGATATACCCGCAACACTCGGTGCTTTTTCAAATTTTCCTTTGATATATACCTGACCACAAAGTAAGGAGCTCAGAAAGTATAGAAACTGTAACTGAAGAGCAATCATAAGTCTTAGATTTCATCTAAAACTTTAGGTACATTTTGCAATCTACTATGGGATATATTCTTGTTGATTTTACTATAGTACAGCTTATTTTATTTTAAAGGCAATTTCACATTTTTCTGCCAAATAATGATGGTCAAGTGGGTTGCACCGTGTTTAAGATAAACACAAGATGTGCCTTGCCTGAAATCTACTGAGATGGCTGTACCCGATTTGAGAAATGCTAAAACAGGCCACATGCGTGACTACTGTGGGATGACAAGATGACACCATGGCTGACAGCACGGGCTTTGGCGCGACCCCACCTAGTTTGCATCCTGGCTCCGTCGTTATTAGCATCAGCTTTCTCAAGCAAGTTGCTAAACCTCTTATTACCTTTCATTACATAGTCTCATTTGTGAAACACAGCTTACATTTCAGAGTTCAATTAACAAAATATTTGTATGTCTTATAATCCATGCCCCTTAGATTCAGTGAAATATAATGGATCCTACTACACAGAATTGTTATGAATACTGATTGAATTAATATACATACTACAAATCATGCCTAGCATAAACACAACATAAAAATTTAACCATCATTATTGTGATATATATAACCGAGAAGTTTCAAGATTAAAACATGCAAATCACACTTTTAAAACTTTCTTTTATAGAGGGAATAAGGAGAAAGAAATGCCTGGAGCAGGAAAGCAAAAGCATGCCAAGGAATCTCAGACAGTAGCCAATTTATATTAATTCTGTCAACAAATATTTGTTGAATATACTTGGGCTGGATATTCTGCTAGGTACTAGGGCTGCAGCAGTCAGTAAAAACAATCTTTCCTCTAGAAGGGCTTTAGAGACTAGCAGAGGACATAGCAGTTAATTACATAATGCATCCAAGAGTACACATTTTTATCTTCAATAATTGCAACAAAGGAGAGCCACACTGCTGCAATGAACCTAAGTTGAGGGGATTTGGCTGAATCAGGGAAATCTGGAAAGGCTGGTCTGAGCAAGTGAGTTCCAAGCGGACATCCGAAGAATCAGCAGGAGCTTGCTAGTGAGATGTGATGACAGAGTATTGTAAGCAGAATGAGCAGCCTGTGCGAAACCCCTGTGGGAAGGGCAGCTCCACACACACCGGGTTCTGAAAACAGGCTGGTGGAGAGTGTGAAAGTCAGCCCGCAGGAGAGGACATCCGAGGAGCAGCCAGGGGGTGGCTGGGCAAGACAGGGAAGACAATGAAGGAACAAGACAAATCATGGCCTTTGTAATTCCATAAACCATTAGCAAGATCAGAGGCAGGTCCCCAATACTGTGTCTCCCTCTTCAAGGAGGCTCAGTTACTGCTCAGAGCCCTTCTTCCACCCCAGGCCATGTATTTTTACTAATGGAAAAATACATGGGTTTCTATTTCTGGCATTCGTTTTGTGGAATATGACAGAAATATTTCAACCCAAATAGGCATAATTTCTCAGCTTCATATTTCTCAGGGCCTCTGCTGTGGGTCACATCTCCTTCTCAATGCTCGGATATATCTATACCGGCTTCCCCGTTCATCCCTGCATAAGAGTTCTCTATGTTTCACAGACACGCTAGAGGTGTCCTTATGAAAACATCACTCTACAAAAGGAATTCCAATAGTAGAGATGCTCATCCTTAGAAAGAATTCATAAGGGAAGGTCTAAGAGGAAATGACTCCTTTGTTCTTTATTACAAAGCATTTTAGGGAAAAATAGAAGAGGGAGAAGAATAAGCAAAAGGAGAAGATGCAGGAAATTTATAATCATATATTTTTTTCTTCATTGAGTATGAAAGGGAATATATCAAGTAGCTCATAGATACTGGTTAGAGGGTTGATCCAGGGCTGACCTTTACTGGAGTATGCAAGAAGAAGATGGAATGTAAGATCTTCTGATCCTAAATTGAAGATCTGGTGCTTTTCCCACAGAGACTCACAGGGGAGGACTGCATAATGGTTAGAAGTGAGGACTCTGACTGTGACAACCCAGGTTTGAATTAGTTCATGTCTCTGTGCCCTTGTTCCCTAACCTACAAAATGATTATGTACCTCTAATATGTGTAAGATAATTAAACAAATTGCTGTATTTAAAAGCACTTAAAAGGGCCAGGCACAGTGGCTGACGCCTGTAATACTAGCACTTTGGGACGCCCAGGCAGGCAGATTACCTGAGGTCAGGAGTTCGAGACCATCTGGCCAACATGGTGAAACCCTGTCTCTAATAAAAGTACACAATTAGCCAGGCGTGGTGGTGAACACCTGTAATCCCAGCTACTAGGGAGGCTGAGACAGGAGAATCACTTGAGCCCAGAAGACGGAGGGTGCAGTGAGCCGACATCCTGCAACTGTGCTCCAGCCTGAGTGACAGAGCAAGACTCCATCTTAAAGAAAGATAAAGGGCCGAGCGCGGTGGCTCATGCCTGTAACCCCAGCACTTTGGGAGGCTGCAGTGGGCAGATCACGAGGTCAAGAGATTGAGACCATCCTGGCCAACATGGTGAAATCCCATCTCTACTAAAAATACAAAAAAAATTAGCTGGGTGTGGTGGCACACACCTGTAGTCCCAGCTACTTGGGAGGCTGAGGCAGGAGAATTGTTTGAACCTGGGAGGTGGAGGTTGCAGTGAGCTGAGATGGTGCCACTGCATTCCAACCTGGCAGCAGAGTGAAACTCTGTTTCAAAAAAAAAAGATAAAAATAAAAATAAATAAAATAAAATAAAAGCACTTAAAATAATTCCTCACATACAGAAATCTCTGCATGATAGTATTAACTTTTCCCATTTTTATGGCTCAACCTGAAGCACCAGGGACATGATAAGGAGGTGTTCATTTGTTTTGTAGCTGTAGGCTGTTTTGTTTCGTTTTGCCAGCACAGATTCCTTTTCAAATTACCTGCATCAAGGAAAGAAAGTTGTTCAATTAGTATATCTCAATTTAGAGATATGTATTGTCATGCATGTTAACTACAAACCAGTACATCAGCTGCTTTTATGAATGTGACTTCATAGAATCCTTATTTTTTAAAGTAGATATTATCAGCATACCCATTTATAGCTGAGAAAACTGAGGCTCAGAGTTTAAATAATTGCTCAAGAAACAGAAGATAAGCAGCAGAAGAGTCGTGTTTTAAACAGACTTGAAACATAGTAAACACTTTTAAAAAGCACAGGATAACATTGATTATTAAGAGTTTGTCTCTGAGCCAGAGTAATTGCCTTAAAATACTACCTTCTCAAATTACTAGCTGAGTTAAGACAGGAAATTAATTTAGTATCTCTGAGTTCTATTTTTCTATCTGTAAAGTGGAGATAATAACTGCCCCATAGGGTTATTGTAAAGATTAACTGCAAATATGCATACAACATATTTAGGGCAGTGCCTGGTCCTAGTAAGTGCACAACGAAAAGCAATTAACATAATTGCTAAATATATATTACACAATACATATAGTATATATGATGTGTGTGTACGTGCATGTGTGCCATAAACCTATTTCTTCCTTGTCCATTTTGATAAGATCTCTTATTGCCTGAGTAGAACAGCAGTGCTATGGCCCTTGGCAGGGCTTCCAAAGCTATCAAGACCAACATTCCTTTGCACTAACCTATTACCATGTAATCAAAACACCTCTAAAATGATTCCAAGTTGTAGGTTACCTTTGATGAAAACTTGGTAGATAAAATTATTTTGGTGTTATTGAGTAGTTGATATCTCACTCCTCCTTTTTCTCCACCATTACATAAAATAAATGCAATCACAGGAACATCATGATCATTATTGTCAGGCCTCTGAGCCCAAGCTAAGCATCATATTCCCTGTGACCTGCATGTACACATCCAGATAGCCTGAAGCAACTGAAGATCCACAAAATCAGTGACAATAGCCTTAACTGATGGCATTCCACCATTGTGATTTGTTTCTGCCCCACCCTAACTGATCAATGTATTTTGTAATCTCCCCCACCCTTAAGAAGGTACTTTGTAATTCTTCCCACCCTTGAGAATGTACTTGGTGAGATCCACCCCCTGCCCACAAAACATTGCTCCTAACTCCACCACCTATCCCAAAACCTGTGAGAACTAATGAGAATCCACCACCCTTTGCTGACTCCTTTTTTGGACTCAGCCGGCCTGCACCCAGGCCGGCTGGGTGCTCACACAAAGCCTGCTTTTGTTGCTCACACAAAGCCTGTTTGGTGGTCTGTTCACACGGACGTGTGAGACATTTGGTGCCGAAGACCTGGGTCAGAGGGACTCCTTTGGGGGACCAGTTCCCTGTCCTCACCCTCACTCCATGAAGAGATCCACCTATGACTTCAGGTCCTCAGACCAACCAGCCCAAGGAACATCTCACCAATTTCAAATCGGGTAAGTGGTCTTTTCACTCTCTTCTCTAGCCTCTCTTGCTACCCTTCAGTCTCCCTGTCCTTCCAATTCCATTTATTTTGCCTCTCTAGTAGAGACAAAGGAGACACATTTTATCCGTGGACCCGAAACTCCAGCGCTGGTCACGGACTTGGGAAGACAGTCTTCCCTTGGTGTTTAATCATTGCGAGGACACCTGCCTGATTATTCACCCACACTCCATTGGTGTCTGATCACCTCTGGGACACCTGCCTTGGTCATTCACCCACATTCCCTTGGTGGCAAGTCAATTGCAGGGACGTCTGCTTTGGCTGCTCACCCATATTGCAGCCTAGGGCTGCTCCCCATCCCCCTTTTCCATGTCTCTACCCTTCTCTTTAAACTTGCCTCCTTCACTATGGGCAATCTTCCACCCTCCATTCCTCCTTCTTCTCCCTTAACCCGTGTTCTCAGGAACTTAAAACCTCTTCAGCTCTCACCTGACCTAAAATCTAAGCATCTTTTTTTTCTTCTGCAATTCCGCTTGGCCCCAATACAAACTCGACAGTAGTTCCATGTGGCCAGAGAATGGCACTCTCAATTTGTCTATCCTACAAGATCTAGATAATTTTTGTCAAAAAATGGGCAATGATCTGAAGTGCCTGACTTCCAGGCATTCTTTTACATATTGATCCCTCCCTAGTCTTGCTCCCAATGTGACTCATCCCAAATCTTTCTTCTTCCTCTCCTGTCTGTTCCTTCAGTCCCAACCCCAAGCATTGCTGAGTCTTGTGAATCTTCCTTTTCTACTGACCCATCTGACTTCTCACCTCCTCCCCAGACTGCTCCTCCTCAGGTCACTCCTTGCCAGGTCAAGCCAGATTTCAACTATTCTTCAGCCTCCACTCCCCCACCCTATAACTCTTCTATTACCTCCCCTCCTCACACCTGGTCTGTCTTACAGTTTTGTTCCACGACTAGCCCTCCCCCACCTACCCAACAATTTCCTCTTAGAGAGGTGGCTGGATCTGAAGGCATAGCCAAGGTTAATGCTCCTTTTTCTTTATCTGACCACTCCCAAATCAGTTAGTGCTTAGGCTCTTTTTCATCAAATATGAAAACCCAGCCCAGTCTATGGCCTGTTTGGCAACAACCCTTAGACACTTTACCACCCTAACCTAGAAAGGCTAGAAGGCCATCTTATTCTCAATATGCATTTTATTACCCAATCTGCTCCTGACATTAAATAAAACTCCAAAAGTTAGATTCCAGCCCTCAAATCCCACAACAAGACTTAATTAACCTTGCCTTCAAGGTGTACAATAATAGAGTAGAGGCAATGTATTTCTGAGTTTCAATTACTTGCCTCCACTGTGAGAGAAACCCCAGTCATGTCTCCAGCACACAAGAACTTCAAAATGTCTGAACCGCAGCGGCCAGTTCCTTCGGGACTTCCTTCCCCGGGATCTTGTTTCAAGTGCCGGAAATCTGGCAAGTAGGCCAAGGAATGCCTGCAGCCTGGGATTCCTCTTAAGCCGTGTCCCATCTGTGTGGGACCCCACTGGAAACTGGACTGTCCAACTGGCTTAAGGCTTTCTGACTCCTTTCCAGATCTTATCGGCTTAGCGGCTGAAGACTGATGCTGCCTGTCACCTCGGAAGCCCCTTGGACCGTCACATATGCTTTGGGTAACTCTTACAGTGGAGGGTAAGTCCATCCCCTTCTTAATCAGTACAGAGACTACCCACTCCACATTACCTTCTTTTCAAGGGCCTGTTTCCCTTGCCTCCATAACTGTTGTGGATACTGACAGCCAGGCTTCTAAACCTCTTAAAACTCCCCAACTCTGGGGCAAACTTGGACAACATTCTTTTATGCACTCTTTTTTAGTTATCCCCACTTGCCCAGTTCCCTTATTAGGTCTAAACATTTTAACTAAATTATCTGTTTCCCTGACTATTCCTAGGCTACAACCATACCTCATTGCAGCCCTTTTCCCTCGTTCAAAGCCTCTTTCGTATCCTCCCCTTGTATCTCCCCACCTTAATCCACAGGTATGGGACACACCTCTACTCTGTCCTTGGAGACCGATCATGCACCCCTTACCATCCCATTAAAACCTCATCACCCTTACCCCGCCACGCTTTAAAAGAATTAAAGCCTGTTATCACTCGCCTGTTACAGCATGGCTTTTTAAAGCCTATAAACTCTCCTTAAAATTCCCCCATTTTACCTGTCCAAAAGCCAGACAAGTCTTACAGGTTAGTTCAGGATCTGTGCCTTATCAACCAAATTGTCTTGCCTATCCACCCCATGGTGCCAAACCCATATACTCTCCTATCCTCAATATCTCCCTCCACAACCCATTCTGTTCTAGATAAACCTAGCTGACCTCATAAATCCTAAATCCTTTCCCCACTCCTCTTTCCATTCCTTAAAAAACAGCCCTAAAAGCTGCTCCCACAGTAGCTCTCCCTAACTCATCCCAACCCTTTTCATTACACACAGCCAAAGTACAGGGCTGTGCAGACAGAATTCTTGCACAAGAGCCGGGACCATACCCTGTAGCCTTTCTGTCCAAATAACTTGACCTTACTCTTTAATCTAGCCTTCGTGTCTCCATGCAGTGGCTGCCATCACCCTAATCCTTTTAGAGGCCCTCAAAATCACAAATTGTGCTCAACTCACTCTCTACAGTTCTCATGACTTCCAAAATCTATTTTCTTCCTCACACCTGACACATATACTTTCTGCCCCCGGCTCCTACAGCTGCACTCATTCTTTGTTGTGTCTCCCACAATTACCATCGTTCCTGGACTGAACTTCCATTCGGCCTCCCACATTATTCCTGATACCACACCTAACCCCCATGACTGTATCTCTCTGATCCACCCGACATTCATTCCATTTCCCCATATTTCTTTCTTTCCTGTTCCTCACCCTGATCATACTTGGTTTATTGACGGCAATTCCACCAGGCCTAATCTCCACACACCAGCAAAGGCAGGCCATGCTATAGTATCTTCCACAGCTATCATTGAGGCTACCGCTCTGCCTGCCTCCACTACCTCTCAGCAAGCCAAACTCATTGACTTAACTCGAGCCCTCACTCTTCTAAAAGAATTACACATCAGTATTTATACTGACTCTAAATATGCCTCCCATATCCTGCATCACCATGTTGTTATATAAGCTGAAAGAGGTTACCTCACTACACAAGGGTCCTCCATCATTAATGCCTCTTTAATAAAAACTCTTCTCAAGGCTGCTTTACTTCCAAAGGAAGCTGGAGTCATTCACTGCAAGGGTCACCAAAAGGCATCAATTCGCATCTCTCAGGGCAATGCTTGTGCTTATAAGGTAGCTAAAGAAGCAGCTAGCATTCCAACTTCTGTCTCTTACGGCCAGTTTTTCTCCTTCTGATGAGTAGGTCACTCCCACCTACTCCCCGACTGAAACTTCCACCTATCAATCTCTTCCCACACAAGGCAAATGGTTCTTAGACAAAGGAAAGTATCTCCTTCCAGCCTCACAGGCCCATTCTCTTCTGTCGTCATTCATAACCTCTTCCATGTAGGTTATGAGCTGCTAACCTGCCTCCTAGAACCTCTCATTTCCTTTCCGTCATGGAAATCTATCCTTAAGGAAATCACTTCTCAGTGTTCCATCTACTATTCTACTACTTCTCAGGGATTGTTCAGGCCCCTTCCCTTCCCTACACATCAAGGTCGGGGATTTGCCCCCACACAGGACTGGCAAATTGACTTTACTCACATGCCTCGAGTCAGGAAACTAAAATACCTCTTGGTGTGCGTAGACACTTTCAGTGGATGGTTAGAGGCCTTTCCCACAGGGTCTGAGAAGGCCACTGTGGTCATTTCTTCCCTTCTGTCAGACATAATTTCTCAGTTTGGCCTTCCCACCTCTATACAATCCAATAATGGACTGGCCTTTACTAGTCAAATCACCCAAGGCTCTTGGTATTCAGTAAAACCTTCAAACCCCTTACCGTAGTCAATCTCCAGGAAAGCTAGGATGGACTACTTGTCTTTTAAAAACCCACCTCAGCAAGCTCAGCCTTCAACTTAAAAAAGAGGACTTTGTCAAGAATAGAGCCCAAAAACTCGCCAACTAAACAAGTAATTACACTGAACCCCCATGGACACTCTCTAATTGGATGCCCTGGGTCTTCCCAATTCTTAGTCATTTAATACCTGTTTTTCTCCTTCTCTTAATTCAGATCTTGCGTCTTTCATTTAGTTTCTCAAGTCATACAAAACCGCATCTAGGCCATCACCAATAATTCTATATGACAAATGCTCTGTCTAACAACCCCACAATATCACCCCTTACCCCAAAATCTTTCTTCAGTTGAATCTCTCCCACTGTAGGTTCCCACGCTGCCCCTAATCCAGCTCGAAGCAGCCGTGAGAAACATCGCCCATTATCTCTCCATACCACCCCAAAAAATTTTGGCCACCCCAACGCTTTACCATTATTTCATTTTATTTTTCTTATTAATATAAGAAGACAGGAATGTCAGGCCTCTGAGCCCAATCTAAGCCATCATATTCCCTGTGACCTGCATGTATACATCCAGATGGCCTGAAGCAACTGAAGATCTACAAAAGATGTGAAAATAGCCTTAACTGATGACATTCCACCATTATGACTTGCTTCTGCCCCACCCTAATAGGTCAATGTACTTTGTAATCTCCCCCAACCTTAAGAAGGCTCTTTGTAATTCTCCCCATCCTTGAGAATGTACTTTTTGAGATCTACCCCCTGCCTGCAAAACATTCCTCCTAACTCCACCGCCTATCCCAAAACCTGTAAGAACTAATGAGAATCCACCACTCTTTGCTGACTCCTTTTTGGACTCCTTTTTTGGACTCAGCCTGCCTGCACCCAGGTGAAATAAACAGCCTTGTTGTTCGCACAAAGCCTGTTTGGTGGTCTCTTCACACGGAAGCATGAGACAATTATCACCACCACCACCACCACCACCACCACCATGATGACATCAAGCATTGCTGAACAGTTATTTCATGCCAGGCATTGTGCTAGATGTTTTGCATACGTTATCCTATTTCTCACCAAAAAAAGTAGCTCATCTTGGCCATACCAGATGGTGAGAAATTTGGGGCAGAGGGAGATAACAAATTTACTCCATATGATGTTAAAACGGAAAAAGTTCCCTTATTCCCCTCTCAGGGTGTGCAATGGGGATGTGGCTTGCTTCTTTGGTGCCCTGATTTTCATAACCCTAGGGAGAGCATGCAGACAGGCAGATCGTGGGGAGCTCTGACCCCACGGCAGCATCTAGGGTTGAGTGTTTATAGCTCCAGAAGCCCTGGTGGATGTGTGTTACAGTATGCTCTTTCAATTTTGCTGTCTGCAGGTGGCTTGTGTTAATCAGCTTAATTAGATCCTCCACCTTATTGCAAGAACAGAGTGCTTTCTGTATTCCAGGTTCTTGCCTTGGTGCACCAGAAAAATTGAATCACATGGCTTGGAGAATGAGTAAAAGGTTTTATTGAATGGTGGAGGTAGCTATCAACAGGTGGATGGGAACCAGAAGGGGGATGGAGTGGAATGGTGGTCTTTCCCTGGAGTCAGGTCACTCAGACCAGGCTTTCCTCCCACTGCCCTTGGCCAAACTTCACATCCGTAGATGGCCTGCCAGAGTCTGCTGGTGTCTGTCTGCCTGTGTGTTCCTCTGGAGGTGTGTTCCTCTTAACATCCAGCCACTTGGATCTGTGCCTGTTAGGGTCTCGGGGTTTTTATAGGCACAGAATAGAGGGTGTGGTGGGCCAGAGTGGTCTTGGAAAAGGCAACATTTGGGCACAAAATCAGGAGTACTTGTCCTCACCTAGGTCCATGGGCACAGACCTGAGTGTGGAACTGTCACAAGGGACCCCACCTTTCTCTACCTAGCACTTCCTGCTCCACTCCTGTATCAATGACAATGGGTAATGTCATAAATAGCAATATTCCAATGTGTGTGTGTTGTGTGTATGTGTGTGCATAATCCCTCCATTACTGAAGTAATCCTACATAAACCAATGCATACATTTTCCCAATGGGTGTGATTCTTAACAGCACAAACTGTTTTCTCTACTCTTTGTGAACAGTAGTTCGTGTTGAACATTAAATTACTGCACGCGGCCATGACATATTTGATGATGCATTATCAAATGGTCTGTTGCTTGTGTTGTCCAGACTTGCTGGGATTGGTTGGAGAGTCCCAATTTGATTACTTCGGAACACCTGCAGTAAGGGCAGACATCTTAAGTGTTCACTGAATGTTAATTAAACAAATGAGTAAATGGATTAAATTAAGTTCCAGCTGCACTGATGTAGCTGCAGGGTTTGTATCTAAATGACACTTTTAAATAATTGGTACAATCAAGAATGAAACGGCCAATTCTAGAGACATGATTCTTTCTGGTACATTAAGACATAAGAATAAAACACAGATTCATGGTTTATCATTATCTCTTTTAATATCAGGTCCCATGATTCTTTCTAATTATATGTAATTTTTAGAATTCTTTCCATGCCGGGGGATCTGGTAAGAAGAGTGAGAAGCAGAAGAGCCATATGGCAGCACCTATATTTACTAGAATACACCTAAGCTGTGGATCACATTATAGTTAGCCAAGAATTCCAATGAATTTTACTAACCAGGAATGTGGTGATCTCTAAGGCCTTGGTTAAGGCTAAGGCTTGTGTCTCCAAAACACTTTGACTTCAGATTTTATCTTCTCAATCTCAAATCCCTTCCTTTCCAGGAGGAATGGGCCCATTTAGAGACTTAGTAAAAATCTCTGACTGTGGAGAAAAGATTAGTCTCTCCTTTCAGATTTCAAAAAAATTTTATGATTTTATTCGGTTGAATCAAAATGATAAGTACCCCCACATTCTTGATCACAGATACTAAGATGGTATCTCTCCTCATTAGGTTTTTGAAAGGATCTTATGAAAGAGTATATGTGAAAGTGTTTAGGAAATAGTAAAGTGTGATCTTCTTGTGTAACTGTCTGGTGAGAGGATCCTGAAAGTCCACACGTGAGTATTACAATCAAGATCACCTTTTTAGGTATAAAATCTAGTTTTCAAATGATATCTTGTGTAACCGCATTTAAATGATAGAGGAAATGTAGACCTGCTTAAGTTCAAACTACGAGACTTTTGCCTGGGGCCAGAGGCAAGAGACTGAACAGAAGATAAGAAATGCCTAATTCAAGCCAGGGGTTATCTGCCTTCATTTGTGTTTTACTTTAGCTGAAGGTTTTTGAACATTTTATATGGGAATACCTTTAAGGAGATCAAACAATCTTCAGACCTTGCTCTTTTCTCTTGTCTTGCCCAGGGGTGATGCTCACATTTATCAAGATGTTTGAATTTGGGCCCTTGATATAGACCTTTTATACTCCTAATGCTTTTGAACTTGAATTACCTTTTCTTTTTTTCATTTCAGAAAAGATTTAAAGGATGGATTAAGTTAAAACTGACGAATATCCAGATCTACTTGGAAGGAAATGGTAGTGAAGCAGAGGAAGTCCAGGGAGGGGTATAACCTGAAGGACCTGCTTGAACAAACTAAGGTTTATTCAAGGATTAGTCTGTCTTCAGCACCTTGAACCAGAACAGGGCACAATATAATCCAGCCAGGTTCCAAAAAATATTCTATTCCTTATCAAAAGCAAAACTTCCCTCCAAGTTTTCTTTATGTTCTTATAACATTATTTTCCAATCATCATCTTCTGAGGAATTCAGGGCATTAGATGCAAGAACATGATAATTTTTTTTTTTTTTTTTTTTACTGATTTTCCTTATTGCTCTCAACCCAAGGCATTCTTTGAGAATTGGAAGCTAGGTAATGTTTGTTGAACCAGCCATATGTTATGAGCATGATAGGTTCTTGACATGAACTATTTTATTGGATCTTCATAGTAGTATTATCTCCACTTTACTAAGGTTACGGAACTAACTTAACTAAGGCCACACAACTAGTACATGTCAAGACAAGACTTTAAATTTTCTTTCCAGCTCCAAAGGTCATGATTTTCTTGCCACCATCTGTGTGAATTCTCCATGCCCCTGACACAAAAACTCCCAAACCTGATTTCATTTTTTATTTAGCCATATCTGAATATGACTCATTTTTAATTTTTTTCTCTTTATATCAGTGATTTGTTTTCTATTTGTATTGGCATTTCCAATTCATTTTGACTATTCAGCATCTAAACCCCTTTCCTATTTGAGGTTTCCACACATTCAGAGTTTTATTTGACATGAGAAAAACTGCTTCCCTTTACAAACAGAGAGGCCAGACACTTGTTTGTCTGGACTCCTATAAATAGGCAAAAGCTACATGTAAGGCTCAGCTCTCAGATGCATACATGTTGGTCTTTGTTTCAGGAGCTAAATGCAGCCAAAAACCATGGGCTTAGGTGGCTATTTTCTAGTGGAAGTTGTGAGGGAAGAATTTTCCACATCAAATCATGTTCGAGATGTAGTGTTGGTTTCTTCTACTAGCTGCTTTCCCTCAAGCCTGGTTTTCCATCCCTCCCACTGATTTGAGCTGCCCAAATTATTTCTAAAAATTCATTTTAAGTTTAACTTATCCAGAGTTAGTTTCTGTTTCTTGAAACTTTCAACCTGGACAGATCCCGTATTTTTATAGTCACATCTGTCACTTTGTGGCAGTTATCTACCACAAAATCCCAAATAAATAGACACCACACACACAGAAGCATATCCATGTGCACACATACACAGCTGTCAGAAGTCATGAGAGTGCTTAATGAACACCTTGACTCCACTGCCCAGACTCACCCAACACTAGACGCCTGCATCACAGTGTTATTCTAAATTGATGTCAGTGCATTAGGCAAAATAGTGTGGTTCCATTTTCTTTGCATATGAAATCTACTACTCATCTTTGAGTCCTCACAAGTCCCATTTCCTTTATCAACCATCTCCATGATCTAATTATCATGACCCAAAGAGTCACATGTCCTGAAACTGTCTCCACTCTTGGCCTCCTTCCTGCTCTTTGGTTTTCCTTGAATTTGGACGTGTCCCGTTATATCACGACCTGTTGGTTTTTCTTAAAAATCTTACTCCACACTGACCTCCTCTCTGATTTACTTCCTCTCTGACTTACTTTTTGTAAACCTTAACTTCTCTTTTATTTTGTTCATCTATTTTAGTGCTCAGATATACTACGCTGTTTACATTAAAAATTTTATCTTTGAAAAAACATTCTGATACCTATCTGTCTATCCACATGATAAACTCTGGGGATAAAATGGCAAGGTAGGTTAAAAAAAATGACATGGTGGATTGTAAGACAATTAAAATTTGTTGTGCCTTTCTGTGAAGGTATTATACATCCCACCTTGTTGAATTTGGATGGAATGTAAGCCCCTATAATGTGTGTCATTTCCAGGCAGAAATTTTAAAAACCAGTCAGTGGTTTACCTTGCTTCCTCTATCACAAGTTTAACCAGATAAAGAACGATCACCAGATTAGGTATTAGAGGGACAGCAACTTGTCAGAGTTGTAGCTGAGAGAGACAGATGTCTGATGTCTGTGTGTGTGTGCGCGTGCACGTGCGTGGGTGTGTGTAATATACATATATAAATATATTATATACATATAAATATATATTACATGTATAAATTAATATAATTCTTGATCTTAAGCCTCTGGTATCTGGTCTTCTTTATTACTTAGCTAACCAGTCCAAACAGATACAAGTAAGGAAGAGCAAAGTGAGCAAATTCCTCTACTCTTCGAGAAACATGGCCACACAAGGCCAGGCAAGTAAAACCACTTATAAAATAATTTCTTATTGATGTTAAAATAACATGTTTAAATTGTGGTGGAACAGTATGGAGAAGCAATGAAAGTACATTTTATAGAGAAATGCTGAAAAGGGAAAAATATGCTACCTGGGAGTATTTATTAGTTAATTGAGATTCATGCTAATGACAATTAAATATAAACAGTGAAAACTTCAATGTCACATTATTTTATAATGAAAAGCAAATTATAAACAAATCTTTGTTTGAATGAAACAGACAGTAGTTGTGTTCTTTATGACTGTTCAAGCAAAAGTGTTTCTCAAAATTATTTAGAGATGAATTATTTCTCTAGCACAATCAGACTCTGCCTTGACAAGTATTGAGGTTTAAAAAAATGTGTCTTTCAGAAAGCTGTTAGCATTTTTTTCTGTTTCCTTAGAGTATTTTTCTTTGAATTGTGGAAATTATGAAACTAAAGAGAAACATAACCATCTCTATAGCAATGAATTAAAGAGAGATAGTAAATTTCTTAACTCTCATATCTCTAAACAACTCTGTACCAATTTCTGACCTTTTCCACTGAAAGCAAAAAGCAGAAGAAAATGTGTAGGTGGGGTAAGGTGAGATTCCAACATGAATTCTAAAGGAAGAACAGTAAAAACATAGTCTATTCTTGGTTTATTTTAAAAATAAAGCCTTGTTCAACTAATTATCCCTTTGAATATTGCTTTAATTAAAGATGACAATAGCTCAGACAGAGGATGTCATGATCCTTTCAGTATTAAGCTTTAATTTTTCCATTTCTTTCTGATTAACATGGCTTCATTCCAAAATGTATAAAGCATGGGGGTGAAAGGAGTAAGAAAATGACTCTCCAGAGATAACTTCTGATAACATGTTGTTCTATATTTTTCAAACATTTTATTTCCTACCTCCTTCCCACTTCATTCTTCAAAGGAAACTGGCTGAGTATAATCTTTTATAATTACTGTTTTTCGCCTAATAAATAATATCGTGGACAATTTCACATGTATGAAAATACAGATTTACATCAATGTATATAGCCACATAATCCATGATATATTTCAACTATTTTCTATGCATTTACCTGCTGTAAGATTTTGAAAAAGAATACTTTAAATTACAAAGAGGCCAATGCATTCATTCCCTATGTTTCAAAGTGGTTGTTTGAGCATATTTGGAGGACAGTGTAGATTATATCCTAATGCTTGACATTAGAAACACAAGGAGGAAGTGAGAAATTACATGGTTTAATTTATTTACTCACTTATTCTTTTACTCAAGAAATGTTTATTTGAGTGCCTTCCACTTGTCACAGGATGTTCTATGTGCTCAGGATAATAAATATCAATATTCATTTGTAATAAATAAGACAATGCCAACAAAACTTCTATCTTTGTGTGGTATCAGGGAGAGAGAGAAAATGATAAATATTTTAGGTGATGATGTCTAGGATGGGGAAGAAAAAAGAAAGGGAAAGAGATCATGTGCATCTAGGAAAAGAATATTGCAGGAAAATGGAAAAATACAATGCCAAGGCCCTGAGGTGGGAGCTTGTCTAGAAAGGAAGCCAGGAAGATTGGAGGGGAAGTGAGTGAGAAGAATGGTAGGAGATAAGGTCTGAGGTCAGACTCCGCAGGGTCTTGTAGACCTTTGGCTATTTTTTATGGATTAAGAGAGAATTCACTAAAGGGTGTTGAGTCAAAGAGTGATCTAATCTGGCTTATGTTTTAAAAGGATCACTCTGACTACTGTGCTGAGAATAGACTGAATGGGGACAAGGACAGAGACACAAAGACAAGTGAGGGCATTCTTTCAATAATCTATATTAGACATTATGGTCTTTAGATCAGATGAGAAAAGAGGTGAGCTGATGGGGTTTGATGATGCGTCACTAGCACATGGTGAATAACGTGAGAAGGCTGGGCTCATCACAAGGTTTCCAACATGAACACTGGAAAAGTAGAACTGCCAGTGATTGCTCTCAAAAAGAAAATACGAGAAGAATGTTTCAAAATGAAGATAAAGAGTTCAGATGATAAATATCTGGAATTTGATATAAAGTTTGAGCTAGAAATACAATTTCTATATTCATCAGGGTATAGATGGAATTTAATACCATAAGATGGAATTGGATTCCCAAAGAAGCGAATGTAGATAGAAAACATTAAATTTTCAGTCCTCCATTTTCTGGAAGCTGTGGAAATGAGCAGAAACTAGATGATAATAAAAACAATGCCCAGTGAGAAAAACAGAAAACAAGAAATGTTTGTATCCTGAAAGTCAAATGAAGAAAATATTCCAAACACGGAGAAATGATCAACTGTGTTAAATTCTGGTGATTTGCTTTAGAAAGTGGCCATTGAGAATAGACAGGACTATGTAATAACATAAAGACATTAATAAAAACAAACACAATTTGAACACCTGATGAATACTAGGCACCTATTACTTCTACAGAAGACTCACGCCTAGGTAATATCTGGTTCCTACTCCTAAGAATATAAAAACTGAGAGCTAAAGATAAGTATTTAGAGGAAAAAATTATATATATATATATGCATAACGTATTTGTATTTAGTATTATATAAATTATTTTATATATAATTGTGGCTTATAGTATGAGTGGAATTAGAGAGAATATGAGTTCTGTTACATGGATCAGTGTAAGCAATGACAGAGAGGATTAAAGAACATGACATTCACAGAATAGGTGTAAAGGAACTACATAAAGCATCCTGCTTCTTTATTCTCGATTCACTCTCAATTCATTCTTCATTCTTGTCACAAGCCCCCTTTGAGTTAATGGTAATAAAGCAGGCTGTGAACCAACAAGAAATTGACAAAGTCATAGTCATTCTGTAAATTAATAACAGTCTTATCTGTAAATTATGTGTACATGGTGTGATTTTAACAAAACCAGGGAATAGAGCCCATCCAACCCAAGAAATGGAGTTTTTTGTAATGGAGTCCTTGAAAATTTAATCATTTTTCAATTTCTTCAAAAAAAATTTTTTTTTTTTTCAGATGGAGTCTCGCTCTGTTGCCCAGGCTGGAGTGCAGTGGCTGGATCTCAGCTCACTGCAAGCTCTGCCTCCCAGGTTTACGCCATTCTCCTGCCTCAGCCTCCCGGGTAGCTGGGACTACAGGCGCCCGCCATCTCGCCCGGCTAGTTTGGTTGCTGTTGGTGGTGGTGGTGGGGTTTTTTTGTATTTTTTAGTAGAGACGGAGTTTCACCGGGTTAGCCAGGATGGTCTCGATCTCCTGACCTCGTGATCCGCCCGTCTCGGCCTCCCAAAGTGATGGGATTACAAGCTTGAGCCACCGCGCCCGGCGCTCCAAATATTTTTAACTTGTGGTTTGAGATCCGCTAATTTCAAACAGCTTATAATCTAAAGCAGTATTCAGATCAAACACAGCAGAAGCATAGAAACATCTGCCTAAATGAAATTTCCCATGAGGCTTCACTAAAGAAATTTTCTCCTATGGAGGTTGGTCTTGCAAGATAACTCAAAGAATATTACTGTCTTTATTCTCCATTCTGTTTCTTTCTAATTTCTCTGTGCCTCTCTCCATACAAGGAAATTGTACTTAATCTTCGCCCTAGGGAGAAAATACTACACGTGGGTGCTACCAAGAGGGATCTCACCTGAGGGAAGGCCTGGCTATAGAGCAGCTAAAACCCTGCAAATCATTGACCTGGCCATTGGATGTCATCAGTGTTCTATGGAGCACCTGGTGAGTGAGTTCTGTGGCAGGGAACATTATGAGTTAAAAGCAGCAATTTGTTTATTGCTTTGATGGTATGTTGGCATACCTCTCAGTTAAATGGTGTGGAAATAGTAACAAATTTCACTTTCATTAGGCATTATTTTAAGATATGTACTAATAACATTTTCTAAAAACAGAAATTTACATACCATGAGACTGAAAGTGTAATTTGACAGACCTAGTCTTGAAATTATGCTAGTTGCCAATACAAATAGACCAAATAAGCAAATAATGTGGCCAGAGCTTTTATTATGTTCTTTCTGTTGATTGAATTGAGCTGAAATACATGATGATTTTTCCCTACCACGTCTGGGAATGTGATTCCTAACGTTGGACATTTTGTGAAATGCGGGTATAGCCAAAACACTTATTTTCCCTGTTTTTGTTCAACATTCGTGAAAGTATACTAGATAAAGAGGGAAAATATCTAGGATTAATGGGATATTATTATTCAAATAAAAACTTTAATCAATTCATGGATATTTTTAGCTATTAAAGTTTATTAATGTTTTTCAAAATTACAACTTTACGCTATACAAAATGATGCTTTGACATAGTCCACTGTAAAATAATTCAAACAATATTGAAGTAGTTAAACTAAAACTTAAAAGCTCCTTTCTAATCAGACACAATCACCATCCTTCTCCAACTCAAATGTTCCACATCTTTCTCCTCTTTTTGGAGGAGGCCATTGTTAAAAGTTTGTGTATATCCTTTGGGCATTTTTCTATGTACTTATATCTGTATCTATACAACTTTTAAGTGATTTAAGACATTTGAATGTAGGTAAAAATATTAACATGGAATAAAGTCACAGCAGTGCCAGAGCAGCAGGTCTGTATGGGTAGAACAATGAACGGGAAACCAAGTTTAAGTTTATCCTCATGTCATGTCTTGGTTATATAGGGTTGGAGCCAAGATTTACAGTCTTAGACTTTATTCTGTTTAATAACACAAGCCTTCCATTCAAGTCTCTCAAGGTCTTTATAGGTACCAAGGAGACATAAAAATAGAGAGTCAAGTTAACATTGAACTTCAGTTTGCTGGAAGAGTTTACTTTGTCTTCATTAGGGAGTGCTAGCACATTAACAGGCTAATAAATTTTGATTTCTTTTCATCACTTCTGTTGTTATTAGATTAAAAAACAGTATTATACTTTTGTTGCTGTAACAGGCTTTAATAAGGACTAACTGATCTGTTTTTGCTCAGTAAATAAGTCATTAGATAACACACAGGAGGTCAACAGGGACAGAAGTTAAAGAATCTTGCTCTGCCTTCAGCAGTATCCATCGCAAGAGATTAATAACATCACAAGCTATTTTTTTAATTATGGCAAAAAAATTATATAAATAAAAATTTACACAAAATTGTCTGAGTTTGAATATTCTGAAAAGAAAAGGAAATCATATTTTTAAATTATTTTTTCCCATAGCATGGAGATATGAATAGTATTAATTGTACATTTGTAACATTTAGCCTTGTTCAGGTAGAGATTGCTACTATGCTCCTTTTATTTCTGAATGCCGCATAAAAGAGAAAATGACAAAGGCATGGAAAAGAAAGCCCAAGAGGAAAGATGAAAGGAATTGAGTTTATTCATTCTGGAGAGAATTATCTTGGAGGGCAGAATAATAATGTTCTTCACACAAGTGGAGACTTCCCAGAGACACAGCAGCGGCTCTCAGGGGTGTGGTTTCCTCCTGAACAATCCCTGCTGAACAAGAAGGCACTTAAAAGAGGAGACGTACTTATTTTATAATTAAGTAAGGTCAAGGGATCTACTTTGAAATTCTTGCTTGGAGACCTACAATGAAAATTCTCTGCTGTCAGTGTGGAAAACAGAATAAGTGGAGACACACTTTCACCCATATGTGAAGAATTCTGGATAGAGACCATAGTTTTAAAATGTATCTGAGTAAGAAAGGAAATGGTTACTGGAGAAGTTATACAACGACATGAAAAATTAGACAATTGCAATTGTCTGGGATGGCTTGGGAGTAAGAATAAATTATTTCCTCAAAGTCCTACCATGTCAATAACTTGATACTAACATTATCTTCAACTAAAAATGCAGAATTAACAGTTAATTATGGGAAGAAATTGGTGAGATGGGCTGCATAATATCTTTTGAGAGTCTTCTCAGTGTCTATTTCATTGTTATGTATTTGAGTAAGTTCCATCCTGACGTAGTTTGCCAGATGAGCAAAGTCCTATCACATGACTTTTACTGTGGACCTTCTGGCAGCATATACTAGGACTGAAGGTAAGAAGCACCTTCTTCAGAGTCTGCTGGATTGACCAGTCAGGTTGATGCACTGGGCTCTTGGGGCTCTCTCCTCACAAAAGAAAGGAGACAGAGTTTGCCAAGAAGAGTAAAGTGCATGTGGCTATTCCTGTTTTGCTGATGAGAAAACAGAGATTTAGAAAGTAGAGTCTTGTGGATTCACTATATCATTTTTTTTCAGCTGGCTTAAAACAAATGATGCTTGCCCCTAGCTACAGAAAGACATTGGAAGGAATTGTAATACATTTGTTATTTTCTCATTTAGTAGTTCAAATAACTTATCCCACTATAGTTTGCTGCTGTCACTGTGTTGTCATTGTAATAATAATGACCAGTTAGATCTTGGTCTATGAAGTCAGTAATGTAGGACTGGAGAGTTAGGCTGTTCCTCACTCCATTACCCCTCCTCGATGCCGAATGATACATTTAAAATTAAAGGAGCTTTAACCTGAAAAATAAAATTTTGGATAACTCGGGAAGGAACAAATATGGCTTCTCAATCTTGAGGATTCTTTTCAAACTAGCTGTTTTGTTGGTTAATGTTTTAATGAGACATTAACAGACATATTTTCTGAAAATAATATGTTATTTTCAGACGGCTTTCATTGAAAAATATCACCAACTTTTACACTTTTGCCCTGCTGGAACAGATGGCAAACCAACAGTCAATAATATTTTTTGTAAGGCACAGTAAAGGAGGCAGGAAGAATAACGAATGCATTTTTTTGTTCTTTAGATGTCTTAATTATATTTTCAAAGTAATTCTTTTAATATTAGAAAACATAGTTCTGCAAGATCCCTGGAACTCATAATGAGAAACAGGCACTACTTGGCAGAGTTAAAGGTGAACTCGCTAACCATTTGAAGAGTCTAATTTAACTAATTAGTGATTTTTGCTGCTGTCTACATTTTCTTTCATCTGGTCAAATATTAACTTTAAAACTTTTTTCCCCACAGAAGGATAAGCTGAGCCATAAATTTTTAAACTAAGATTTCTCAAGATTTTTCCTGAAATACTAGGCCTGATAGTTAAGATCTGGCTGAGTATTTTCCTCCTATATTGGTCTATAGATACCCTGCAGCAGAAAGTTTATTTTCAAGTGATTCCCACTGATTTTATACACCCTAAAGTTTGCTAACTACTGTGACTTTAGTCTTTTAAGTCAGTAGTTTTCAAATCGAATTCCTTAAAGCCTTTCAAATTCCTTCCAAAGTGCAATGGAAGGTTCTCAGCACTATCATTAGGAGATTCTCGAGAAAGAGTTCTAGAGTATTTTGGCTTCAATGAAAGAATCCATTTCTACATGTCTTATAAATTTTATTGAATTTCAAATACAAAATGTACAAAGTGTATCCTGTTTAAAATTTTGTCATTGCTGTTGTCAATTTCCCATTTGGTGTTTCAGGTAGCATATATAATGTTATACAATGTTTCTCGTTTGATGAGGGATAAAGAAGTAGAGATATTTCGTTTTTGCCCATACAAGGAAAGATAGAAAAGGACACCAACATTCTTCTGGGGCTGGTGTCGTGTTTGAAAGAGGAATCAAAATGGAGACTCCCTGAGACAGAGAGAGTCTAAAACCCAGAAGTAAATGGTCTAAGACTGCCTTTCCGCAATCATGTCCTACAATTTTTTCCCAGAAAAGACCTGTATGCCCAAATCTTGAAAATGTTTATGTTCTGTTCTATTTAGAAAGGGCCAGTGTAAAGGATACTAAGGGTTGAGTTTGAAACTGAGAAGGACTAAAAATCAACTAATTTTTTTAAAATTAAAAAATTAGAGTTGGGTTGTGGTGCCTGGAGAAAATGCATTTTTAAATAAAGTCTATAGGATAAAATGCAAACTCTCTTAATAGATTGCTCAAAAACGTTTTGAAAAAATGCTATTGGAATTTACAGAAGGGAGGCAAAAGTGGCTTGAAAGAGTGAAGGAGAGTTATACAACTGGCCTTGGTGGAGGGATTGAACAAGGGTGGACGGAGACTATTAAAGGAAAATCTAGGTGAACGTTAAAGCAATCTCTCTCCTTGTCATATTAGAGAATTCTTTCATGCTGCGGATAGTTGCTAGGCAGAGTAGGTTGGCTATAACAGTAATCAGCAGTGCTTTGTGCCCTTCCCAGAAAGGCAGGAGGCCATAATCCAGTCCCAAGAAACTGCTGAATTCTTGGAACCATAATAATGTGCTTATTTATTCTGTTCCTACTGGCTTCTAAACATTATTCTATAATCTTATATTTGGTGACTCTTGTTGAAGAAAAATTGGATCAAACAAATTAAACAGGCAGGAAAGACTGTATTCAAGATGATTGCAATAGGAGAGAATGCATCATCCTCTGAAACGAGAGGTGGGGAAGTTCTTAAGCACTAGGATGAGGGAGTGGAGGTGATGAGGCCATTTATGTTTGCTAATTGGTGTTTATCAAAGTTAAACTTCTACCCTCCCACAGAGACTGGAAAATAGGGGCCCTTTCTTGATGATTACATTTCAAAGGGATGGACCCCAGGTCCTTGAGATAGGCATTCCTGGGTCATAGAACTGGCAAGAGGCTATGAGATTAGTATTTTAAGGGGACTGAAAAAGGGCTTACAGGTGCCTGTTTTCTAAAGTAAAGTATCTAAGAAAAGGTAGCTCAGGGGTTTAGAGTCAGGAAGAAACCTGTCAAAGTTGAGTCAAGTAGAGGGGAGTGTTAAAGCCACCTGGGTCACCCTCAGGACTAAAATAGCCAGTGAAAGTACACCTTCCCTCACCCATAGCATCTCAAATTTGCTTTTCAAATACTGAAATTATCTGTTAATACTTCTATTTTCCAAACAAGACTAGCACTTTTACCCCCAGCAACTACTGCAACATTAAATGATGAACTTACAGTTTTCAAAAGTATATTCATTAATTATGAGCATCTTGACTACCCTAAGTTATCAGAGAAAAGGGAAGTGATTTAGCTCTTGATCACAGAGACCCAGAGCATCAGTAAATGAGGTGATGACAAAAGCAAATAACTCCATAATGACTCAGCTGTTCTCAATCAGGCTGTGTTGAAACCACCCAGGTTGAGCATGGGGAAGCTCCGCAAGTAAAAGTGGTAGTCGGTGTTCCCCCGGACAGTATAATTTTTGCAGTGTTTGCTTTATCAAGCATAAATGTGCAACTTGACTTCCACAAACTTCCAGAAAGAAAAAAACCACAAAGATATCATCTCAAGACATAAAATAAGGTAAGAGACATCATTAAGAAACTTTCCTAGAAATGTTTTACCTTATGGAAAAAGTAAATATGCAGAGCTCTTTGTCGGTTTGAGAACAATCTCCTCTTTAGGAAATAAACTATAATACTGATATTTATCAGCTTGGAAAAGAGCCTGATTACAAACTTGGCAGAATGGAGGCTCTACTGTGTGTAGGGAAGGAGTAGGTAATGATCAGGTATGAAGTGGGGGAATGGGTAGTACAGGTGGTGGAGGATGCAGTCTTTTTAAAAATAGTTTTGACAGAGAGTTGTTGAATTTATATTTTGTAAGATATTTAATGGCATAGATTTTTAACAATTTTAATTTATCTTATTTCCTTAATTAATAAGATATAAAAATTATACATGTTTATGGTGTGCAACATAATGTTTTGATATATACATTGTGAAATGGCTGTAGCAAGCTAATTAACATATGTATTACCTTACATACTTCTCTCTTTCAGCTGAAAACACTTCAAATCGACTCTCTTAGCAATTTTCAACTATATTATATACTGTTGTTAATTACAATTACCATTATATACAGTGGATCTCTTGAATTTTTTTCCTCCTGCTTAATTGCAATTTTGTATCTTTTGGACAACATTGCCCCAGTGTCCCAAACTCTAGCCTCTGGTAACCACCATTTTACTCTCTGCTTCAATGAGTTTTACTTTTTTGGATTCCACATATAGGTGAGATCATTGCAAGGATTTTTTGAACATAATGAATAATTAAAATATTTAAGACCTGAACCAAATGAATTATTAAATCTGGTTATGGTTGAACTTTAATTTTCCAATTACTGAATCTATTCAAAATGGATTTTCATAATGGGATTGAGGTCATAAAATTTGGTGATAAGAAATTCAAATTAACAACAAAAAAAGGATTCTACTTCCAAACCCATATTTTTCCCTTGACAACTCTTTTACTTTTTCCTTTTTTAAAAAATATCATCTTACGTGGGATCATTGAATACCTTATTCAATAATAGATACAGCTGGCTTCTGTACAAAAAGATTGAATTGATTTGGCTGTTAGTTCCAGCACAATGGAAGTATTAAATTCAGTTTCCCCAAAAAGTGCTGGCCAGAAGTATCTCCGATTTTCTAGTGGCTATCAGTGCTTCATTTGAATGGGCAGGGAGTCATATCGTATAAAAACTCAGTGATTAAATCCTTATATATTGAAGATCAGAAAACATAAGAAAACTCATGGCTATATGACTTCATGAGCTTTTCTTTCATATTGATATTTATCATATATAGGTTTCCACTTACATATTTCCAAAGATATATGGGTGAAGCTCTTATTGTAACTGTAGATTATCATAATTTTTTTTTTTTTTTGAGATGGAGTCTCACTTTGTTGCCCAAGCTGGAGTACAATGGCAGCTCTCAGTCCACTACAACCTCTGCCTCCCAGGTTTAAGCAATTCTCCTGTCTCAGCCTCCTGAGTAGCTGGGATTAAAGGCATGTGCCACCACGCGTGGCTAATTTTTTTTTATTTTTAGTAGAGACAGGTTTTGCCATGTTGTTCAGGTTGGTCCTGAACTCCTGACCTCCAGCAATCCACCCGCCTCAGCCTTTCAAAGTACTGGGATTACAGGCGTGAGTCACCACCCCCGGCCAGATCATTATAATTTGCAAGAATACTTATGGTACCCAGTTACAATGCTTAAAACTCTATCTGGAGCTGGAGGGTTAGAGTAACAATATGACTTTTCAGGTTCAAAGTTATGGTATTACAGAAAGAGGGTATCAGAAATATATAAAATCACTTCCCGAATATATAAGCAATCATGCAATTGAGATAAATTAGTGAACCAAAGACTAAGTAAATTGTTTAACTTACCAAAGATATTTAATGATTACATCTTCAGAGGTGTTATTCTGCCTCAGAAGCTGAGCTTTAGGGTAAAACATAGTTTTTCTATTAATGAATGAATGGAGTGAATGTCTATTAGTTTTTGCTAAAAGCCTACAGTAAAGGCTATTCACAGATTCTGAGTAGATTAAAAGTCACATCTATCCAACATTAGAAGTAGAATCACCATGATGGCATCTAAATGTGCCTAGTGCTCATTCCCACACAAAAAGGTACCAAAACAACAAATGAGCAACTAAAATCTGAATGGAATATCTGAGGGAGACTGGGGGAGTCCAACAAGAAACTGGTAAAATCACTGTGGAGCATAAAAGCCCAGGATGGTAGTACAGAAGGGGAGCAAGGCTCCTTGCCTCTGCCACACCATCCTCCGGTCTTAGGGCCATGAGGAGCTTCCCCTTTCAAGAGAAAGGTAAGAAGAAGGCTCTTACCAGTCCACATTGCCACAAAAGGGCACCTGCAGCTCTTACTACTTAAGAATCCCACAGTCCTCACAAATCCTGAGTCCATTTTGGGGAGCTGCCTGGAATTCACACTGCCTGGAATTGTGCACTCCTCATCTCCCATGGCCCGAGGTGCTGCAGCACATTGCCATCTTAACACCAGAGACACTGCTGGAGTGTGCCCTTCTATGGGAGCCAGTAGTCACTGACATTCTCTAGCCTTGAAGCTCTTCCATTATTTCACCAGGCTTACATAGATGGCTTCAAAACCACAACACTGGCTGCTCACAGTCTGGGACCAGAAAGACTGTGGTTCCCATTCTACAGTGAGGAAGCCAACTCTGGGTTGGTCAAACCATTGCATGCTTGTGCACCTAGTTAAAGAAACAGTCAGGTGAATCAACTCCAACAAGCCCACCATTATTTTGACTGAGCCACTGCATGGTGACCCTGGTTGGATAATTAGACTGACAGACTCAACCTGAATAGAGTCACCCTTGAACTTCCAAGCTGCAATGCACCCACCCCAGTTGGACAAAAAGCCAAGTGGACCTGCCCCTGTTACACCAATGCCTGAGCCACAGAGCCACTATGTGTTTATACCCCTGGCCTGAAAAACAGCCTGACAGCCCAGCTCTCAGTCAGCCAGTCCTCCAGTTGGACAATCCATTGTGTGCACATGCATTCACTGGCCTGATAACCAGCTTGGTGAACCCATCCCTTACAAAGCCACACCATTGCAACCAAAAACTCATGCAGCCTAAGCCAACAAGACACTCACAAACATTGCTAGCATGAATTACAGCTGAAGAAACTAGGCAGAGACTACACTACTGTGTTCACAGGGAACCAAAGCCAACACATCCTACCCAACTGACATTCTAAGACCCATCTTCAGGAATAAGTCTTTCTCTACAAAAGATACTCTAAAAAGTTGGGAGAAATTACTGTTCTATCATATGTGCAAATAAAAATGCAGGAATACAAGAAGCATGAAAAAGCAGGGAAACAGAACACCTCCAAAGAAACATAATTGTCAAGTACATGACCCTAAAGAACAGAAAATATGTGTAATGCCAGAAAATGAACTCAAAATAATGATCTTAAGGAAAGTAAGCAAGATTCAAAAGAATATAGATAGACAATTCAACAAATCCAGGAAAATGATTTATAATCTGAATGAGAAATTCAACTAAGAGGTATATGTTGTTAACAACAACAACAAAAAAAAATAAGAAATTTTATAGTTTATGAATTTAATGTATGAAATAAAAATATAGTCAAGTACCTCAACAGAAAACTAGACCAAGCAGTAGAAACATTTTCTAAACTTAAAGACAGGTCTTTTGAAATAACTTAGATGACAAAAGTTTTTTAAAAGAATAAAAAAGGATGAAGGAAGTATAAAAGATTTTTGGGACATAATAAAGCAAATAATTTTCACATTATGGGAATTTTACAAGAGGAAGAGTTAGGGAAAGGCATAGGAACTCTATGTAATGAAATAATGACTAAAACCTTTTCAGGTCTTGATAGAGATATGGACATCTAGACCAGCAAGCTCAAAAACTCTAAATAGATTCAACATGAAAAGGTCCTCTCCAGGACATATTATAATCAAATTGTCAAAAGTCAAAGGCAAAACTGATTATAAAAACACTGAAAATGTGTCATGTCATATATAAGAGAATCCAATTAAGATTAATAGCAAATTTCTCAGCATAAAACTTAAAGACCAGGAGAGAATGGGATAATGTATTCAGAGTGCTGAAAGAAAAAAATAAAACTGCTAGCCAAGAATACTACACTCAGCAAAGCTACCCTTACATTATAAAGGAGACATAATGTCATTCCTGGAAAAAATAAAACTAAGGAAATTCATCACCACTAGACTTCCTTACAATAAATGCTTAAGGGAGTCCTATATTTGGAAGCTAAAGGACAATAACTATTATCATGAAAACATGAAACTATACACTGGTAAAACAGGTACAAATATGAGAAAGAGAAAGAAATCAAACCCTATCACTACAGAAAGTCACCAAATAACAAAGATGAGATATGAGAGGGGAAGAAATGAACAAAGAATGTACAAAGCAACCCGATAACAGTTAACAAAATGACAGGAGTAAGTATTCATCTATCAGTAATTACCTTAACTGTAAGCAGATTAAAATTCCAAATTAAAAGATATAGACTAGATAATGTTTTTTTTAAAAAAAAAAATCCAAACATATGCTGCCTATAAGAAATTCACTTCAGATGTCAAGACACATAAACTGAAAGTGAAAGGACAGAGAAAAATACTCCACACAAACAAACAAAAGCAGGCAGGAGGAGCTATATTTATACCATACAAAAAAGACTCTAAGTCGAAATCTGTGAAAAGTGTGTGAATCCTGAAAATCTGAAACAGGTCTCAGTTAATTTAGGGAGTTTATTTTGCTAGCTGGGCGTGGTGGTTCCTGCCTATAATCTCAGCACTTTGGGAGGCCAAGGTGGGTGGATCACCCGAGGTCAGGAGTTCGAGACTGGCCTGGCCAACATGGTGAAACCCCATCTCTACAAAAATACAAAAATTAGCTGGGTGTGATGGTGGGGACCTGTAATCCCAGCCACTCAGAGGGCTGAGGTAGGAGAATCGCTTGAACCTGGGAAGCAGAGAGTGCAGTGAACTAAGATCACACCACTGCACTTCAGCCTGGGCAACAAAGTGAGACTCCATCTCAAAAAAGAAAAAAAAAGTTTATTTTGCCAAGAGTGAGGACGTGTGCCCATGACACAACCTCAGGAGGTCCTAACGACCTGTGCCCAAGGTAGGGAACAGCTGGGTTTCATACATTTTAGGGAGACACGAGACATCAATCAAGATATGTAAAATGTAGGTTGGTTCCTTCCAGAAACGCAGGACAACTCAAGCAGGGAGGGGGCTTTCAGGTCACACAGATAGGTGAGAGACAAAAGACTACATTCTTTTGAGTTTCTGATTAGGTTTTCCAAAGGAGACAATCAGATATGCATTTATCTCAGTGTGCAGGGGGATGACATCGAATAGGATGGAGGCAGGTTTGTCCTAAGCAGTTCCCAATTTGACTTTTTCCTTTAGCTTAGTGATTTGGGGCTCCAAGATTGCCAAGATTTATTTTCCTTTCACAAGAGACAAAAAGGTCATTATATAATATTAAAGGGATCAATTCAGCAAGAGAATATAAGAATCATAAATATACATGCGTCCAAAAGTAGAGCACCCAGATATATACAGCAAATATTATTAACTATGTAGAGAGAGATAAACTCCAATACAGTAATAGTTGAGACCTTGACCTCACCCTCAACATGGGACAAACTAGGCAAAAAAATTAACAAAGAAATATCAGATTTCAACTTTAAATGTCATGTAAAAAAGACTTTAAGTCTTTATATCCTCTTGCCAAATCAATCTCTTTAATATTATATAATGACCTTTTTATAGATTTTGACTTAAAGCTATATGCTATAAAAAAGACTTTAATGTTTCGACCTAACAAATATTTACAGAACATTTCATGCAATAACTGAAGAATATACATTCTTCTCATTAGAACATGGAATATTCCTCAGAATAACCATATATGTTAGGCCACAAAACAAGTCTTGACACATTTTAAACAGTAAAAATGTCAAGTGTCTTTTTCGACTTAACCTAGAAATCAATAAAAAGAACTTTGGAAACTGTACAAATACTTGGAAATTAAACAACATGCTCGTAAATTACCGATGTATCAATGAATAAATTTTAAAAACACTTTTAGGCCAGGTGTGGTGGCTCACACCTATAATCCCAGCACTTTGGGAGGCAGAGGTGGGCGGATTACCTGAGGTGAGGAGTTTGAGACAAGCCTGGCTAACATGATGAAACCCCATCTCCACTAAAAATACAAAAATCAGCCAGGTATGGTGGCAGGTACCTGTAATCCCAGCTACTTGGGAGGCTGAGGCAGAAGAATCACTTAAACCTGGTAGGCAGAGGTTGCAGTGAGCTGAGATGGCACCACCGTATTCCAGCCTGGGCGACAGAAAAACAAACAAACAAAAAAACCAATTTTAACATTACTTGAAACAAATGAAAGCAGAGGCAAACACAACATAACAAAACATTTGGGGTAAAGCAAAAACAGTGTTCAGAGGGAAGTTTTTAGCAAAAAATCGCCATATTAAAAAAGGAAAAACATTTAAAATAAACAGCCCAATGTTGCACCTCTAGACACTAGGAAAAACAGTAGCAAAGCCAGTATTAATAGAAGGAAAGAAATAATGATGATCAGAGCAGAAATAAATTGAGACCCAAAGAACCCCACAACAATTTACAAAATAAAAAATTGGTTTTTTGAAAAGTTAAACAAAATTTTAAAAAGTCATTAGCTAGATTAAGAGAAAAAGAGAAAAAATGCAAATAAATAAAATCAGAAACAAAAAAAGGAGACATTAGAACGGATACCACAGAAATACAAAGGATACTTAGAGACTGTTATTAATAACCATACACCAACAAATTGAAAATCCAGAGGAAATAGATACATTCCTGGACACATGCAACCTACCAATAGATAACAAAGAAGAAACAGAAAAGCTGAACAGACTATTAACATGCAATGCGATTGAATCAGTAAGAAAAAGTCTACCAACAAAGAAAGACCAGGACCAAATTGTTTCACTGCCGAATTCTACCAAATGTTAAAAAGAGACCTAATACCAATTTTTCTCAAACTATTTTAAAGATTTGAAGGACAGGGAATCCAAACTTATTCTAATAAGACCAGCGTTACACTGATACCAAAACCAGGCAAGAACACAACCAAAAAAGAGAACCACAGGTCAGTATGCCAGACGAACACAGATGCTAAAATTCTCAACAAAGTACTAGCAAACCAAATCGAACAGCACATCCAAAAAATCATACAGCACGATCAACCGGGGTTTATGCCTGGGATGTAAGGATAGTTTAACATACACAAATCAACAGACAGAATGAAGGGCAACAATTTTATAGTCATTTCAATAGATATAGAAAAAAACATTTGATAAAATTCAACACTCCTTCATGACAAAAACTGTCTACAAATTAGGCATAAATGGAGTGCACCTTAACATAATAAAGACCATAAATGGCAAACCCACAGCAAACATCATACTGAATAGTGAGAAGCTGAAAGCTTTTCCTGTGAGAACTAGAAGACAAGGATGCCCACTCTCACCACTCTCATTGTAGTATCGGAAATTCTATCCAGAGCAAATAGGCAAGAGAAAGAAATAAAATCTGTTTACAGACAAAAAGACCTTATATACAGATAAATGTATACTTCACCAAAATCTCTTAGAACTAATAACCAAATTCAGTAAAGTTGCTGGATACCAAATCAACATACCAAAATTGTTAGCATTTTTAAACACTAATAGTGGACAACCTAAAAAAAAATGGCAAGAAAGTAATCCCATTTACAATAACTACAAAACAACTACAAAAAGTACCTAAGAGTCACTTGACAAAAGAGTTGAAAAATCTCTACAATGAAAATTATAAAACATTGGTGAAAGAAATTGAAGAGGAGACAAAAAAATGAAGATATCCCTTGTTGATAGATTGACAGAATTACATTATGAAAATGTCCATGCAATCTACAGATTCAATCTCTATCAAAATACCAATGACATTTTCCACAGTAATAGAAAAAAAATCCTGAAATTCATATAGGACTACAAAAGACCCTGAATATACCAGAGCAACCCTAAGCACAAAAAACAGAGCTGTTGGTGTCACGCCACCTGACTTGTAAATATAATACAAAGCTATAGTAACCAAACAGTGTGTTATTGGCATAAAAGTAGACAAATAGAACACTGAAACGGAATAGAGAACTCAGAAGTAAATCCACAAATTTATAGCCAACTGATTTTCAACAAAGTTACCAAGAACACACATTGGGGAAAGAAGAGTCTCCTTAATAAATGTTGTTGGGCAAACTGGATATCCATATGCAGAATGAAACTAGACCCCAATCTCTCACCACACACAAATATTATTTCAAAATGGATTAAATTCCAAAAGAATATCCAAAACTATAAAACTACTAGAAGAAAATATAGGGGAAATATGTCAGGACATTGGTGCGGGCAAAGATTTTTTAAATAAGACTTCAATAACAAAGACAGGAACAGCAAAAATATCTGTGACTTTATCAAACTAAAAAGCTTTTGAGCAGCAAAAGAAACAACACAAAGAGAGAAGAGATAATCTATGGAATAGGAGGAAATATTTGCAAATTATCTATCTGACAGAGGATTACTATCCAGAATGTACAAGTAAATCAAGTAACTCAGCAGCAAATATGATTAAATAATTCGATTTAAAAATGGGCAAATGATTTGAATAGAGATCTCTCAAAAGAAGACATGCAAATGAGCAAAAGGCATCTAAAAAAATTCTTAAATCACTAATCATCAGGGAAATGCAAATGAAAACCACAATGAGATATCATCTCACCCCAGATAGGATGAATCTATTATCCAAAAACTTAAGAAGAACAAGTGCCAGCAGGGATGCTGAGAAAGGGAAATCTTACACACTGTTGTTGGGAATGTAAATTAGTATAACCATTATGGAACATGGTATGCAGGTTCCTCAAAAAACTAAAAACTGAATGACTACTACATGATCCATCAATCCCACTATTGGTTATATATTCAAAGGAAAGGAAGTCAGTGTGTTAAAGAGATATCTGTACTCTTGTGATTATTGAAGCACTATTCACAATAGCCAAGATATGGAATCACTTTAAAATGTTCATCAACAGACTCACAGTTAAAGAAAATGTGGTATGTATACACAATGATTACTATTTAGCCATAAATAGAAGGAAATTGTGTCATTTGCAGCAACATGCATAAACTTAGAGAACATTATATTAAGTGAAAAAACCCTGACACGAAAGAGAAATACTGCATGTTTCCACTCATATGTGGAAGCTAAAAAAAATTGATCTTATAGAAATATTAATAGAGAAAATAGCAGTTATGAACAGCTGGCTGGGCACAGTGGCTTACGCCTGTAATCCCAGCACTTTGGGAGACTGAGGTGGGTGGATCACCTGAGGTCAGGAGTTCAAGATCAGCCTGGCCAACATGGCAAAGCCCCATCTCTACTAAAAATACAAAAATTAGCCAGGCGTGGTGGTGGGCGCCTGTAATCCCTGCTACTCAGGAGACCAAGGCAGGAGAATCTCTTGAACCCAGAAGGCAGAGGTTGCCGTGAGCCAAGATCGCACCACTGCACTCCAGGGTGGGCGACAGAGTGAGACTCCATCTCAAAACAAACAAACAAACAAACAAACGAACAGTAGTTGCTAAAAGCTGAGAAGGGGATAGAAATCCAGAGAGATTGCTTAATAGATACAAAATTACATCCAGATAGAAAGAATAGTTTATAGTGTTCTATAGACTGAAGGGTGACTAGTTAACAATTTATTGTATATTTTCAAATACTTGGCAGAAAGGATTTTTAATGTTCCCAACACAAAGAAATGGCAAGTGTCTGAGGTGATGGATTTGCTGATCACTCTGATTTGATCTGTATACATTGTATACATGTGTCAAAATATCACACTATATCCTGTAAAAAATATAGTTATTACAGTTATTCAATATGTGCAGTTTAATATATAATTTTTGAATACAAAAAGCAACATCTATTGAAAGCATATTTGATGACATGAAATATAAAATAAATTAAACATTGTTTTATTTGTATGATGAATATTTCACTGTAGACACTTCCCTGACTCTGCTCTGATTTGAAGAGCAGAAATTGAGTTAGATTTGGTGAATTATAACCTAAGTTAAATATGTGGATGAGAAGGAAGACAAAGAAGAGAAGGAGATGAATAAAGGAAACACTTTATCTCAATTTCGTATAAGTCTGAATACATTTCAAAGCACTACTACGCTTTAGAATGGAAATTGGCATATATTGCATCCACTCGAAACTGGAGACATTAGCAAGAAATAGGCCATCAAAACATAATGAGTGAATAGATGGTTCCTTTTTCCTAGCTACCAGTGGATCACTTACACTGTGTTACATTTGCTGTATAATGTTAAAGGTAAATATTTACCCTTAATTTTGGTCTCCTTTTTTCCTGAGAACCATACTCCTCTCTTTGCATCTCTTTGCAGTGTTACTCCTGTCTTCGCAGAGAGCATACTTGTGAGATGAAAGAGGGAAGGAGGATAGTTAGGTCACCCTGAGGCTTTGCTTTGATTCACACCATACATGGGGTTCATAGGTGCCATCTTTCACAAAGTTGCTTCAGGTCTTCACCAGTGAAATCAAAGTGATTTGTATACTCCATAATGGACTGCATTGGCAGGGGTAGATTACAAAACTCCATTTCTGACGATATTTCTCTTTAGCCAAGTCTACTAACTATGGTTGTGTTTTCATTTACTTTTATCCTCTCCTGGAAGAGATGATTTTAAAATTCTACATTGGACATAAAAACTATCACATGCAACAAACATAGACACACATCGCTTAGATAGCCTTGGAGGTTTTACTAAGCCATAGAGTACAATTGTAACATTGCATTATAAAACTCTAACCATATTGGAAAACCACATAGAATCTTAAAAATACACAAATAGAATTAGCATATTAATTTTTAAAATATCCACAGGGACAACACACCATTCATAAATGATTGGCTAACTTTAGTTAGGACTCTGATTGACATCAGGAATAAAATTACTGACTGTTAAAAAATCATCTTTTGTAGAAGCATAGAATATTTTTAATAGTAATAATAATAACAATAGCATTTTTATAGGTCTGTCACTCTGCTAAGTACTTTATGTGAATAAAGCCATTTAGCAGTAGCAATTGCAATAGGAATGTGTAGTATTTTTAATCTTTCACATATAGATGAAAAAGCAGAAACATATCCAGTATATAGTGATCATAACCAATAAATACTAAAACAGAACCCACAGAGGTGACCGGCTTCAGTAGTACTAGAATATAGCAAATGTTCAGGATTATAATATTTTTAAAGGACATTCCTGTAAGATAAACTCCAAATGTCTTAAATTGGGCTTGAGACTTTTTCAAATTTTAGCAGCCAATCTACTTCTGTTAAAGGCCTATAACTGAGCATAATTCCTCAGAATAAGGGGCCTGGCCAGATGCTAAGGTTTTCTTTTTCTTTGTTTTCTTTTTAATTTTTTTTTCCTAATGAACATGAAGTGATTAATGGGAAGTGGTGATGAGAAAAATGATGTCTGGATTTTCCCTAGTCTACTCCCATTACTACTACCACTGCCTCTGAACCATTATTGAGTGTACTAGACTCTGGCAAAGGCATCCGTCACCCATGCAGTAGGCTAAAGACTGTTGTCGGACAGCCAGGTGCGGTGACTCATGCCTGTAATCCCAACACTTTGGGAGGCCGAGGCAGGTGGATCACAAGGTCAGGAGATCGAGACCATCTTGGCCAACATGGTGAAACCTTGTCTCTATGAAAATACAAAAAATTAGCCAGGCATGGTGGTCCTGAAGTCGCAGCTACTTGGGAGGCTGAGGCAGGGGAATCGCTTGAACCTGGGAGGGGGAGGTTGCAATGAGCCAAGATTGTGCTATTGCACTCCAGCCTGGCGACAGAGCAAGGATCTGTCTCAAAAAAACAAAACAAAACAAAAACAAAAAAAGAAGATTGTCATCTAATTCTAATTCACCTTTTTTTTTTTTTTTTTTTTGAGACCGAATTTTGCTCTTCTTGCCCAGGCTGCAGTGCAATAGCACGGTCTTCGCTCACTGCAACCTCTGCCTCCCGGGTTCAAGCAATTCTCCTGTCTCAGCCTCTGAACTAGCTGGGATTATAGAAGCCCACCCCCACGTCCAGCTAATTTTTGTATTTTTTTTTAGTAGAGATGGGGTTATAATTCATCTTTAAGTTATGTGTGTTATCCATGACTCTCTAGAACAATCCCTATGATAGAACCATTACTTTAGCCAAGCACATTGAATAATTATGAATAACACTTGAGTAGACTTTTGTCCTTCACAGAGCATGTGTGACTCGGACTTCTCACAGATCTTCCTTTACCTGGGCTGCTGCACTGCCATCCTGCTCTGTAATGCTCTAAATCCCTTTTGAAGACACTGAGCCATCTGCTCGAGATGGAGCCTGAATAATAAGATGCAAACATTCCTAATATAACTTTAGTGCCCCTTTGCGCCACTGTCCATCAGTTGGTTGGGGTTCTACTTCTGTCAGAGGCTATAAAAAGAAAAGAGCAGACAGTTAAATTTTCCTCTCCTTGCTCATCCACTAATGCTTAAAGAGATAATAAAATGGACATTTATTCTCAACTACAGCTCAATTGAAATGTTATGATGTTTTTGGTGACTTCTGAAGGGTAATGGAAAATGAGTGCCACCTGTTTATGATGTGCCATTGGGGAAATGGCACTTCTTAGATGAATTCCACTTAAAGCAAAACTTTTTTTTTTTTATTCTAGATGGGTTGTTCCCTGGAAGAGCAGCTGATTCCTAAGCATATGAAACAAACAGATCATGGTACACATAATTTATTTCTTTCATCTGTTTCTACAGTTAATACATGGCAGCCCAGTCAGTCTGGCCCAGTGTAGATTATGAAGAAGGTCCAAATAAAAAGATTGGTTGCATTGCAGGTGAACCAATTTTGCTAAGGAGGGAAATCTTTTGACACCTGCTCTCTTTCTCTTTCCCAAATAACCTAACCTTTGATTAGGATTTCCTTTATTGTACTGGCTTATTTCTTCTCCATGTCTTTGTTGGGAAATGGGAGAGAAGTTGTAACTGATTACAACTTCTTACAAAAGCATTAATTGATACTAAATGACAAACACTTTGCTAGGTTATTAGGTATATAATAACTTATTTCTTATTAATGAAACCTATATTAATATATGTTCTTCAAAATACCAGTAATCATGCTACTAGTGCCATCATATTAATACCTTATCTAGTGGAACTCTTGAACCTTTACATGTTTTTAAATTTTGAGTGGACAGGAAGAAGTGGAGAGAAGATACTCAGTTTTTCTCAGCATATCATATTGCTATGATACATAGAGGTTGTATAGCTACACATTGGAGATGGTTTTTGTCATTGTCCCATCTGAGGATGGGAATGGTTCTAATTTAACCTAACAGAAAATTAAAGCTTATTCTGAATAATGAACATAACCGATTAAGTAGTAAAGCAGAGGTGATAGAGTTGATAGGCCACCCTTTTCCTTTTTAACCACAATTTCTCCCTCTGGGTATCTTGCACTCAGTTCCTTATTTAAGCGAAATTATCACACAGGACAGTCCAGACTGGCTTACAAGGCTCTTGGTACAGGGAAAGGTTACTGAAATTGAAATGATAAGTACTAACAAAATTGTGTATAGAATACCTTCTTTGAACAGCAATGAGAATGGCAGATGATAGTAAACCTCTTCCTCAGAGATTCCTGCTATGGTTCCCAGTGAGCTCAGTTTGTCCTAGAGCAATGGCTTGGCTCTCGTGCCTGTCCCTGGTGCTCGGCACAGATGCCATTCACTCAGGTGGAGGCTGGGTGGTTCATAGATGCTCTCTACTTCTCCATATTCCACTCCAGCACGTCTGTCAGACCCCCTCCATTTCCCTGCACCAGGGCAATCTCAATGCTTTCCTGGGAGTTCTTCCTCGTCTCTTTTCCTCTATTCAGTCTCTTGCTTACCAATTAGCATTTTCCTTTGGAATTTTGCCTTTTGAGCTATAAAACAACAACAGTGACAAAACAAAAACATAAGAACAACCATAACAAAATTTCATCTACATAATCTTTGTCTTTCTCAACTTTAGTTTCTGAAATGGACTTGTGTTTTATGCATCTTGTTTTGAAAGTCTAATATGGACATTGATTCTTTCTCTTTGTCTTTCTCCTATAGCAGTAATTACTTTTGAGCCTTTAATACTCAGGATGGATGCGATAGAAAAAGGTTGTTGACAAGGAAGATTAAAACTGATTATTATGATATTTTAAAGTAATATTTTCACATACTACTTATGACCCAGGTAAAATCTACCCCTTTAATTTATTTTGTTTATTTCTTTTTGAGACGGAGTCTTGCTGTCGCCCAAGCTAGAGTGCAGTGGTGTGCTCTCAGCTCACTGAAACTTTTGCCTCGCAGGTTCAAGTGATTCTCCTGCCTCAGCCTCCTGAGTAGCTGGGATTATAGGCACATGCCCCTACACCCAGCTAATTTTTCTATTTTTAGTAGAAACGGGGTTTTACCGTGTTGGCCAGGCTGGTCTCGAATTCCTGACTTTGGGTGATCCACCCACCTCAGCCTCCCAAAGTGCTGGGATTACAGGCATGAGCCACCATGCCTGGCCAAATCATTGTCATCCTCTATCTGCCATTAATTTAAATCACATATCATACATATGTATATGTTATGATGCTTACTATATTCTTCCAAGTATTTACATCAGTGTCTCACTGTCTCATTTTTTCTTTGTGTATTTTTCTTCCATCCAGCTGGATGCGGTGGCTCACGCCTGTTATCCCGGCACTTTGGGAGGACAAGGCAGGTGGAACACCTGAGGTCAAGAGTTTGAGACCTGCCTAGCCAACATGGCAAGACCCCGTCTCTACTAAAAGTACATAAATTAGCCAGGTGTGGTGGCATGCACCTGTAATCCCAGCTACTTGGGAGGCTGAGGCAGGAGAATACCTTGAATCCGGGAGGCAGAGGTTGCAGTGAGCCACTTCACTCCAGGCTGGGTGACAGAGTGAGACTCCATCTCAAAAATAATAATAATAAATAAATAATTTTTTTTCCATTGTAAGTCTTATGCTCTAATCTGAGTGTAAGTATTTAGAAGACTAAGACTATAGCTTACATTCTATTTTCATTGAACAAAGACCAAAGACTCTACTTACA
>NW_012115444.1:464400-475976 GCF_000951035.1 Colobus angolensis palliatus
CCACCGCGCCCGGCCTACCCACAGATCTTTAAAAACTATTCATGAACTTCTTGCTAGAAATGAGATAAAATGAGATTTTTAGATGACATCTGCTGTGCCCAGTAATTAAAAATATATATATTTATTAGGTTCAGACTATGTGCCAGGCACTGAGTGGTGCAATGATGGTCAGACGTGGAGCTTACACCTTGAACTTCATATTGATATATGGTACTTCTGAACTGTCCGAGATAGCCCCTCTATAAGTTTAGAAGTTATGCTAACCTGGTGCAAATACTGGACTAGGGCAAAAATACTAAAAGAAATGTTAAATGGTACCATTTACTTCAAAATGTAGAAGAACTTTTACTATTCTGAGTAAAGTGCTAATTGGAAAAACTCCTACAATTGTGCCAAAGCATTGTCATGATGAATCAGGACCATAAACAAGATTGCTGATTCCCCAGTTCTATGCAAAAGCTGTGATATCTGGGCACTTGGGGGCTTGAACTTCCTAATGTGATGTGGATTCAATTTTCTCCGCAAACATTGCCATGATCTGAATTTAAACCTCAGTATTTCATCCTGCAATCTACATCTAGGCACCAGAGGACAATCCACAGCAATTCAGAATCAGGGAAAAGTAAACAGTTTAAATAATGAATGAATTTCTGCCACTATAAACCAACGGTGATTATCTCCCTTAGCCCTCTAAATATTTAACCTACACAATTATGTTTCAGTTGGTGCAGTAACTGCAAAATAAACTTTTAAAAAGCGACCTTATTATGTGTGGGATGTGGATATAAAGTAATGATACTTATTCATTGTAAGACATGAAAATTCTGGTTTCAGTTTGTATTTCTTTTTGTAAAAATGAATTAGAATTTATTTGACATAATAGAGTGAATTAAGATAATTTTAATAATTAATAAGTTTTTTTCTCACATTTGAAAACATGGCATTTCAGTCTTCTGAAATAATTGATTGTTTCTGCTACATTCTGGCTGTATGATCTCAGATAAGTTAGCTGCTTTATCTGTATTTTCATTTATTCAATAGAAAAACAAGGATATATTACTTAGTTTCACTTTACTGTCACCAATACTGTGATTATTAAAGTTGACAGAAAACATCACTACAGATTAGAAATCCTATAAAATAGAAAATGGCTGTATCTTGAATAGCATTATTTTGGTGGTGGGGAAGGTACGAGCATGTGTTAAACCATTTTACTGTGGAGATAGGCAAAAGTTAACATAATGGGGCTTCTGGTTTCAGCTCCAACATGTAAAGAGCTTTGAAGTCATCTCTAACATCTTTTAAGGGAGAAAAAAACTGGACAAACTGAAAATCAACAACTTTTCTGGAATTCATCAGAGAACAGAGATTGCTGCCCAAAATCTGGAGAGACAAGTAATCTAGAGAAACACAGCTAATGAAAATTGCTTAGTTGGAGAAAAAGCCGCTGAAATCCTTAAGATGATAGAAACACTTAAAAAATTATTTTGGTGAATTACTGGAAGCTGGGTATAAACTATCTTAAGACTGAGAAAGGGCTGCGTGCTAAAGACATAAAGGATTTCCCCGTGCACATGTATATAAGCTTTAATTCTGGGAATCCCTCATGTTTCATGCTAAGGATTTGATTCCCTCATGGTTCTGTCTGGGGTAAGGGGGGAAATGGATGTTGGTAGAGCAAAGAATAGCATCTTGAAACTGGCCTAGACGTGTCCTTCGATAAAAGAAAAAAGAAAAAAGGCTAGTCTCCAGTGGGAAGTAATTCCCTAGAGGAAAAAATCTGTCAATTTCTCCTCACTTTACAGATTCAAATAAATCCAAGTCCAAATTCCAGCAAGATATTTTCTAGGTATTGCCAAACTGATTCTAGAATGTATATGTTCAGGTAGAGCTCTTAGAGTAGCCAATATCATTCTAAAAAAGAAGAAAATTGAAAAGTTCATATTACCTGATTTCAAAATTTATCTTAAATCTACTATAAATATCTTAAAGCCAGCATTATATTGGTAAAAGAATAGACATGTTAATCAATGGAACAGAAACAAACTCACAAATATTGTCAACTAATTGTTGACAAAGGCAAAAAAAAAAAAAAGGTGATGTAAAGAAGACCTTTTCAACAATTGAAACTGATCTATGTATATAAAACAATGAACCTAAACAGAGACCTTACACCCTAACACAAAACGTCACTCGGAATGAATTGGAAACCTAAATGTGAAATGCAAAACTATAAAACCTCTAGATGAAAATCTAGGAGAAAATTTGCATGAACTGAGGTTTGAAGATATTACTAGTCTAACACCTAAAACATAGTCCATGAAAGAAAAAATTGTTGAGTTAAACTTTACATTTTTAAAAATTAAAAATTAAATTTGCTTTGCAAAACGCACTGTTAAGGGAATGAAAAGACAAGCTACAAACAGAGAGAAAGTATATTCAAAATATACGTTTGATAGAATACTTGTATCTAGAATGTACAAAAACCTGTTAATACTCAACTCTAAGAAAACAAACAACCCAGTTAATATGTGGGTACAAAGATCTGAATAGACTCCTCAGCAAGAAAGATACACAGATGGCAAATGATCATATGAAAGATGTTCAACACTATGTTATTATAGATATGCAAATTAAAACATCACTGACTATAACCACAAACCTACTAGAATGCTAAAATCCAAAACTATGACGATACCAACTGCTGTCTAGGATGCAGAGTGACCAAAACTCTCCTTTATTGCTAGTGGGAATGAAAAATGGTACAGACACTTTGTATGTGATTTTGACATTTTCTTACAAAGATAAAAACAGTATTACCATATGATTAAATATTTGACTCCTAGGTATCTATCCACCTGAATAGAAAATTTATGTTTATTCACATAAAAAGCTGCATGCAAATACTTTTAGCAACTTTGTTCATGCTTGCAAAAACATGGAAACAACAACTATGTCCTCAATAGGTGAATTTGTAAACAAAGTGTGGCACTTCTATACAGTGGAATATTATTCCATGGTAAAAAGAGCTTTCGATCCACAGAATAATGCAAATTATTGTTTTTTGTTTGTTTTTAAGAAGGAGTTTTGCTCTTGTTTCCCAGGCTGGAGTGCAATGGCACAATCTTGGCTCACCATAACCTCTACTTCCCGGGTTCAAGTAATTCTCCTGCCTCAGCCTCCCAAGTAGCTGGGAGTACAGGTATGAACCATCATGCCCAGCTAATTTTGTACTTTTAGTAGAGACGGGGTTTCTCCATGTTGGTCAGGCTGGTCTTGAACTCCTGACCTCAGGTGATCCTCCCGTCTTGGCCTCCCAAAGTGCTGGGATTACAGGCGTGAGCCACCCCGCCTGGCCTAATTTTTTTTTTTTTTTTCCATAGAGACAGAGTCTCGCTATGTAGCCAAGTCTGGTCTCAAACTCCTGGGCTCAAAGGATCCTGCCTTCTTGGCCTCTCAAAGTGCTGGAATTATAAACATGAGCCACCATCCTCAGCCATAAATTTTAATATATGTTGCTAAGTGAAAGAAACCAATCTGGAAAGACTATATACTTTATGATTTCATTTATGTGTCATGCTGAAAATAGGAAAACTGTAGAGATAGGAAACAAGTCTGTGGTTGCCAGGAATTGAGGGTTGGGGGAGGGTGGAATTGGGGAAGCACAGGGAATTTTATAGGGTTGTGAAACTATTCTGTATGTCATTGTAGTGGTGCACAAATTATACTTGGAATTTGTCAAAATGCATAGAACGTTACACCATAAAGAATGAGTGCTAATGTATGCAAATTTGAAAAAAATAAGGAGATTGATGGAATGCACACTGTAATGGGAGAATCGAATTGTATTGCAAACGCACAGCATCACCTCACTGAAGGGAGTTAGTGAAAAAGGTTCTGATCTCAGTAACTTTGGAAATAAGTAGAAACTGTAAAACAAAAGATAAAAGGAACGGAACATAAGCACTGTACTCTAGTTGATAAAGTGTCCTGACCATGGGGATATAGGTTAACAGCTCTGAAACCACACATGTATTCTGGAATTGCAGTAAATGGATGGTGAATGGTGACAGTTATGTTGGAGTGGAAGGTGACATAAGCAAGGGCTGAAGGCTAGAATGAAATATGGTAATGGATTAGAGTTAGAGACATCAGCACAAACACATGGTCAGCTTTTTTATATATACAGTTGAAAACATATAAAAATATTCATAAATACATGTGCACATACTGTTCATATTTATTACCTATATATTTTCTTGTTCTGTCCACTGGGTGGGACTAGAAGCAATGACACACTAGTCACAACAACACACCCTTCACCCCATATCTTCTTTTCTAACACCTTCTCCAATAAAAGGAACCCAATCTCCTCAGAGAAATGATTGATTCTAGGGCTGGCGTGGGTTGGGAAATAAACAAAATGAGCGTGGAGTATCTTATAGTGCCACGCAGTAAGAAAGTGCTCAAAAAATTATGGGGGCCTGTCAATGGGGCATAGGAGCCAAGTGTAAGAGCTCCCAATAGCTGAAGCTGGAAGAATTGGAGCATCAAAATAAGGAACATAGTATTGTATAATAACACAAAGTACAAAATTAATATCCGTGAGTTCATACTGATATAAATGAAGGATTAAATGAGTAAGTAAATAAATAAATAAGAGAGAATAGACAAACAAACCTCCCATACTGAAAAATTTGATGTAGATATTTCAGTTTCTGGGAGGTAAAATATAACTGTCCACTCCTGAAGTGTGGGATTCACATAGTGACTTTCTTTTAGCGACTACAGTACAAAAAGAGGAAAAAGACAGACTAACATTATGGTAGAGAAAATGGACAAATACTGCCTCCACCAAGTGAACAAGGTTAACATACCAGTACTAATTCATATTGATAGCATGTATCCTTGACATGATGTGATGCAAATTACATTTTACCTCTGTGGTCTCCCTAAGACACATAATTTTTGTCTAACTATAAGGAAATCATCGTACAAATCAAATTGATGGACAGTCGACAAAATATCTGACCAATACTCCTTAAAACTATCAAAGTCATAAAAACAATTGAACGCTGAGAAATTGTGAGTCTAGAGAAGCCTAAAGACACCTGACAATATATGTAATGTGATATCTTGAACAGAACCCTGGAACATAAAAAAGCATTAGGTTGGGCCAGGCATGGTGGCTCACACCTGTAATCTCAGCACTTTGGGAAGCCGAGGCAGGCGGATCACCTGAGGTCAGGAGTTTGAAACCAGCCTGGTCAACATGGTGAAACCCCGTCTCTACTAAAAATACAAAACTCAGCTGAGTGCGGTGGTGGATGCCTGTTACCCCAGCTACTTGGGAGGCTGAGGCAGGAGAATCGCTTGAAGCTGGGAGGCAGACGTTGCAGTGAGCTGAGATTGCACGATTGCATTCCAGCCTGGGCGACAGAGAGAGACACTGTCCCAAAAACAAAAAAAAAAGAACGTTAGGTGAATACTATGGAAATGGCAATGAAGTATGGACTTCAGGTAATAGTAATATTGAATATTGGTTCATTTGTATGACATATGCAACAAAGCAATCTTAACTGTAGAGGAAGCTAAGTGCAGGCATATGGGAACGTTCTTGCAACTTCTCTGTGTATCCAAGACTATTCTCAAGTAAAACTTTATTAATGTTAAAAAAGTTAATGTGATGCGACAACACAAATGAACAAATCATGTCAGCCACTACCTTGCCTTCATATCCATGCTCTTTTTTTAAAAATTTTTAATTCAATCTAATTTAATTTTAAGATCTGGGATACATGTGCAAGACATGCAGTTTTGTTACATAGGTAAATGGGTGCCATGGTGGTTTGCTGCACCCATCTACCCATCACCTAGATATTAAGCCCCCATGCATTAGCTATTTATCCTGCTAACTCTTGAATCCATCATCATAAAACACAGATTCCAGGCAGAGCCCTGGCTTTATATGACTGGGAAATACTAAACCCTGAAGCAACTCCACAAGAATGAGGTCTAATGCTTTATTTTTGCTCTCAGCAGCCTCAGCATTTCATATATAAATGGTTGCAAAGATCTCCCTCTGTCTCACTTATGTTTGCAAATAAAGACTAGAAATACATAATCCCATGCCACCATTGCCTGGTCCCTTTTCCAGGCCCCTGTTGTGTTTTGTGAGGCCAGAGGGCTCTGCATTCTCCAAGAGATTGTCAGCACTAATTGTCCCTTACTTCTCACCTTTGTCTCCTTTTGTCTCACCCTAACAAAAGCCCTCAAATTAATGTAATGGAACCCTTAAAAAAAATAAATAAATAAACATTTTTACCTGTTTTCAATTTTTGTCAATGTTCCCTTAGGAAAAACTCTCAAATGTGGAAAAACATTGAGGTCGATACCAAATTTTGTAAATTCACATGCTTTAATAAAACGGCATTCATTCAAAGTGTAAGAATTGTCACATTTAAAAAGCATGTTCAACTGCAAAATTATACAAAGAGCTTTGTTAAAAATAGTCTAAAGAGGAAAACTTCTGATCTTGCCTGTCATAAAAATTTACAAAGTTGCTATTAGTTGGAAGCATAAGGTTAGCTATGAAAATTTGCAGAAGGAACTTTGTGTTTTTTATGTTGGAATTTTAGTGAACTGTGTTTTTTTTTGAAAAGTTCCCATATCGATTTTTAAAGAATTATTCATAGATAAATGCTATGCTCCTTTTTATGAGGATTTGGTAATCAAACTGAAATGAGCTGCCGGGGTAAAAAAAAAAGATAGATAGAGGGTTTATCACCTGAGGTCGGGAGTTGGAGACCAGCCTGACCAACACGCAGAAACCCCATCTCTACTAAAAATACACAATTAGTCGGGTGTGATGTCGCATGCCTGTAATCCCAGCTACTCAGGAGGCTGAGGCAGAATAGCTTGAACCCAACTCTGCAGATTGCAGTGAGCCGAGATCACACTATTGCACTCCAGCCTGGGCAACAAGAGCTAAAGTTCGTCTCAAAAAAAAAGATAACAACTGCTTCTGGGGTGCAGTCACTCCCCTGGTCTTGAGCCACTATTGAAACAGGTCAAGGGCCTTGTTTTCAGGGCCTGCTGATGCACGGCCCCCTACCACACCCCCTCCCCACCCCCCACACACAAGCATGGAAGTAAAGGAAAATCTTGAGTTACTTCAAGAGAAATTCCAGGCCCTTAGCTAGTCCCGAAAAGCAAATTAGTAACTTGATAAAGAAGAAGGTAAGTGATTTGTTTTTCTAAGACCAGCCGAGCGAGCACAAAAGAACCAGCAGGTAGGCAAGTGTAGGAGCAAAACTGCAAGTTTATTTTGGTAACCTAAGGTGTGGGGAAGAAGTCTGTCGGCCTCCGGCAAAGAAGGCCGACAGAGTCCCCCCATCGTGGGGCTCTCGGGCGGGGTTCCTGCATCCCGACTTCAGTGGGGCTGGAGGAAGACCGCGTGGCTCACTGGTGGAGAGCGGCTTTTCTAGGAGTGGGAGGGCAATAGGCGGGGCACGGGCGTGTCGGGGGCGTTCCGCAGGTGCGACCAGGTAAATCTTGGTCTCTTTGGATTGACGTCACCTGGTGCATGCCCAGTTGGTCTGCACCTTCCCTGGTCGCCGGCTGCATTTTCGCGCGCGCAGGAAAAGTTGGGAGGGGGGAAAAGTTGGGAGGGGTGATGAAGAACCGGGAAGTGCACCATCTTGCCTCCGTTCGTCCAAACAGTAAGAACTTAAAATAATAGCTAAGGAAATTAGAGTCAGGAGATGTTTTATTCTCTACAGAAACTAAAGATAACATCTTAAAATCTATCCCTGAATTGTTTTTCGGAAACCTGGACCCCAAACAAACAGTTCAGCTGGCATGGAGACCTTTTCCAGAAAGGGGAACTGAAGTCTGAACTCTGATCATTGTTCTTTGTTCTAAATTTCTTTCTGAGGGGCCTGGAGGGAGTCACACCCATGAATCAGAGCTAACATTCCTTTCTGTTGACATCAAATTTTTTTAAAAAGCTTCTCTTCCCTGATTAATTGCAAATCAGAAAATCCTTGAACTACCTATTACCTGTAAGCTCCCACTTCAAAATATCTCAGCCATTAGGCCAAAACCAAGGTGTAGCCTCCATGTATTGATTGACAATTTTGCCTGTAACTTCTGGTTTCCTGAAATTTACCCCTGCCTTTAAAAATCCCAGCACTTTGGGAGGCCGAGGCAGGCGGATCACGAGGTCAAGAGATCGAGACCATCCTGGCCAACACGGTGAAAAAATACAAAAATTAGCTGAGCATGGTGGCAGGCGCTTGTAATCCCAGCTACTCAGGAGGCTGAGGCCGGAGAATCGCTTGAAGCTGGGAGGCGGAGGTTGCAGTGAGCAGAGATCACACGGCTGCACTCTAGGCTGGCAACAAAGCGAGACTCCATTAAAAAACAAAACAAAAACAAAACAAAGCAAAACAAAAAAACTCCTTACCTATAGGTCATCGGGAAGGTCAGGATTTAAGCATTAGATGCTTGGTTCTCCTTGCTTGACCTCCTGCAAGTAAACACTTTCCTTTATACTGCTGCAAAACCTTGGTGTGAATATCTGGTCTTAACAGCACTGGTTGAGCCGATCTCCGTTCAGTTCCATTATACCATCTGCCATTTACTTGGTGTGTTTCACAGAAAAAAATCGCTCTCTTACATTATTGTTGGAGGCTCCAGGATACTTGGGAATGGTGATACGTGAACTACATAATATCGCTTTATTCAGATTTGCCTCAGCTTTTTTATTTCTCAATGATTAAGATTCATAGCAACAAGAAATATCACAAAGCCATTTAACATAATTCTTTTTAAAATGACTTACACCTGATCTTGCATAACAGCTTTTAAATCTTTTTTATATACACATAGCTTAATTATTACAACATTATACAATGTAGTAATACATCCTGAAATTTACACTTTATAGATGAGTAGGCTGTATTTAAAGGAAGTCAAATGAGACCAATGTCCTTATTTTCTGTTGAGAAAAAAGTTTATCTAGCTTTCTGTCACACACAATCATTTTTACCTGGCCTCTACAGAGTGATAAAAATTGAGACCCTTGAGGAAACCTGAAGCAACTGACAGAAGTGGGTTCCTTATCAACTTACCAGAGAGTAAACAGTGTTCCAGATTGTCGACATGTTTTGTTTTCCCTTAAGTACAAATGGGTGCTCAAGACGTGATAAAAATTCGGTATTTGAATAAGCAGAAAATGCTAGCTGCTGTCCCCCACACGTCAGGCACACCCAAAAAAGTTAAGAGTACTTATCTTAGTGTTGAAAATATCTTTTGACAAAAGCTTTAGGAATTACTGTTAAAAAACAATCCTTGGATAAATAATCCATGAAAATTATACTGTTGGAGTTAGTATATTTCTCAGTTTTGTAAATTTATTTTGGGGGTGTAAAATTTCATGACCAAAGAAATAGATTTAATATTTTATTAGCAAAAGTCTAGGGAATAAATCAAAACTGAGCATATGCAAAACAAGTGCATATGCTCAGTTCAATTTTGTTTTTAGTATTGAAACTTTAAGAAATATAATCATTGAGTAGCTTCCCTGGACCTCAGTGCTTGAACAGGATATAAATAGGGTGTAGCATGGAAACACTACCAATGAAGCTGGGGAAATCTTGTTCAGAATGTTCTTGTGTCGTTTCAAATTGCATAGAATAAGGACAGCAGAATTCTGTATCATTTTACAAATCATTGACTCTATGTTCCTCAAATTCTCTAATAGCCAAAGTTTAGAAACACAGAAAGCATCAACCCCATATTTATTTCACAGTAAGTGAATAATAATGACATCTCATAATTTTGTTTTATCTGACTGTAATTTTTATATCTGAAATATGTAAATAATTTACTGAAACTCTTATTTTGAGGCTGAAAATTTTAAGTAAAACTTAAAATGGTTTTTGCATTCATAGGTTTGTTTCTGATCCTTACTTTAATGTAAGTTAGTTATGTGACATTGGTCAAGTTACTCACCCACTGAGAAACTCACTTTATAATGTGAGTTTTGGCCAGGCACGGTGGCTCACGCCTGTAATCCCAGCACTGTGGGAGGCCGAGGCGGGTGGATCACCTGAGGTCGGGAGTTCAAGACCAGCCTGGCCAACATGGTGAAACCCTGTCTCTACTAAAAATAATACAAAAATTAGCCAGGCATGGTGACAGGTGCTTGTAATCCCAGCTACTCAAGGTGCTAAGGCAGGAGAATCCCTTGAACCAGAGAGGCAGAAGTTGCAGTGAGCCGAGATCGCACCACTGCTTTCCAGCCTGGGTGACAAAGCGAGACTCCATCTCAAATAAATAAAATAAATAAATAAATAAATAATTAGGGAATTTTTTATGAAGGTGATCTTAAAGATCCTTTCATTTATGAGATTAGAAATACATTTGTGAAAAAGACCTACATCATTTGTTAACTTGGCAGAAAACTTTATATGATGAAATAATTTAAAATATTATTTTTACATTAAAATAACATAAAAATTATCATGTAATGCAATATTGAATTATCACAATGTTTAAAAATTGTAACTTAAGATTTCAGATAAATAGCTTTCATGTGGATAACCGCTTATGATCAAACACATGCTCATTCTCCGGGTGCTAGTGACATTTTAACTCTTGTCTTTCTTTAAAGGATTTTGGTGGGAAAAAAATTCAAGAACTCTGAGTTACTACAGCTAAAAATGTTCCACCCCAGGCTCATAAAAATGATGCCTATTAAAAGATCACATTAAGATCTTATTAAGCTGACCCAGTGATTAATGAAAGCAGTTTTTCTGAGGAAATTAGGAAAATATAATTTGTTTCCTCAAACTCTTAACAAAGTAGCATGGTGAGAATTAACAGTAGCTCTGGTGTCTTCAATACATTTGTGGAAAATGTTCTACTGACACATTGAGCTCTAAACCTAGGAATCTGATTCATTTTAATCTACTGCTGTGCCAATGTAATACAATTAGACCCAATTAACCCTTTTCACTAAGACCTTAATGTTAATTAAAATACAAGAAAACCAAATTAAAACAAACAAACCCCCATGGTTCTGTCCCACACCCCATAGAGCTATACATGAAGTAAAGGTGGTAGCTGTCATATCACTTAACTACATATCTGGGAGGATGGGTCAGAACATATCACTCTCCAGGGCAATTTTATAGGAGGTACTGTTACCATGTAGTCTTGTTTCATGAAAAGTAATGCTGGTTGAGTGTAGTGGCTCATGTTGGTAATCCAACACTTTAGGAGGCTGTGATGGGAGGATTGCTTGAGCTCAGGAATTCAAGACCAGCCTGAGCAGCAAAGTGAGACACCCATCTCTACAAAAAGCATTAATAAATAAATTAGCCAGGTATGGTGGCATGTGACTGTGGTCCCAGCTACATGAGAAGCTGAGGCAGAAGGATCTCTTGAACCCAGGAGATCTTGAACCCAGGAGGTCAAGACTGCAGTGAGCTGTGTTTACTCCAGTGCACTCCAGCCTAGGGGGCAGAGTAAGATCCTATCTAAAAAAAAAAAAAAAAAAAAAGTTGCCC
>NW_012115444.1:477257-507976 GCF_000951035.1 Colobus angolensis palliatus
TGATTAAACACCACTGTGCTTCAACCTAAGCAACAGGGGGAGACCAGGTCTCTAAAATCAATCAATAAATAAAATTAATGCGTTAATTAATAGAAAAAAATGTGATTTTTCTTTCTTCTTCACAAGAATAGGTTACAGGAATTAAACACTTTTAGTCTCTCTTTGCATCTAATTAATTCAGTCTTCTCCTCTGGGAAATATATTAACTCTTGTTATTGAACATCTTATATTTATACTAGGAGTTGGGGGTGTCACTACATTAACAAGACAATGTGTGTCCATCTTTTTCTCCTTTGTGTTCCCTCTCCTACCAGCAGTCATGAACTTGAAATAGGTCTATAATCTTCTATGTCATTTGCTATAATATCTCTGCAGAATCAGTTCTTTCCACCAATGGTCATACAGTTCTAAATGTAATGAGTTCTAAATGTGGCCCCCATTTGGATCATTGAGCTAAGCTGCATTCTCCAATTTAACTTTATTTGAAGGCCTTATTCTTTCAGAGTAGTGAACTATTAGGAACCTACCTGGCCAGTTAGGAATGCTAACACATGAATCCTCAATTCATATCCAGCCAGGCCCAGTTGCTTGAGTCTACTCTTCATTGGTTATAAATCCAAGCAAGGCAGAAATAATTCTTTGAATGATCTTATACCTCCTCTCACCACAGCAAAATGTTAAGGAATTGGCAAGAAATCCTTATAAATAAAAACAGACACTGGATGGATTTGATTTAAGTACTGTACAGGAAATCAAGCTTTGGGTACATCTGCTGAAACTGGTCAAGCGAGACACAGATGGCACATTTGGTAGCTTTTCATACTGTGACCACAAATGTTATTATAGGACTGGATATTCTAGATGCTACATTGTCATAATATTTTGTTGTTGTTGTTAATTTCTAGGTAAGGCTTACCTCAAAGCAACTTCACTACGCTTTTTAAAACATAATTAGCAACTAGTCTTTTTCAGCTTAGTTGACTGGAAGAGATCTTTTTTTGTTTTGTTTTGTACTCTTCCCTTCTATTATGTCCTTACCAGGATGCAGGCAATCATTCCCAGTCACACATAGTCTAAATTTTATTGTTTATTTCATAAACTCTGATTATAGTCTATAGACCTGGACTGTAGGTTAAAAAACTGAGTGGGGATTCTTATTATATGGAAATATGTATTTTCTTGTATTGAAGTAGAAACTTTTTTAATATAATTCTATAATAACAAATCTAGGGAGAAAATTAAAAAGATTTAAACCTAGATCTTCTAGATATCAAGTATGTTTAGAGGAGAGTGAGTGATAACAGTTGCAGTTCACAATTATCTTCAGTCTAAATTTGAAAATGGAAAAATGAAAGAAAAGTAAAATGGGACACATGTTGCCAGATGGAAGGAAGTGACTTCTTGAGAAAGATCAGATCTTAAAAATCAGACTGGCTATTTATCTATCTTTCTGCCATCTATCTGTCCATAGAATAAAAAAAGGAGGTCTACTTTATACATATAAGTGGAACTAAGAAGTAGAACTAAGAAGAGGAGATAATTGAGCTATTATTGGTCAATTAGCTACTAGAGGTAAAAAAAAAAAAAAATCTAACAAAATATAAAAGAGAGGAACTCAGGTACCAAATTAATTAATGCCTCCAGAGGACCTAAGACCCCAAGATCTATACACAAGAATTCTCTCAAAGCTGTAAATCAGGAATTAATTATAAAAGCAATTGAGAAAGAGCTTATAATGATGAATTCTGCTACAAGATGGTTCAACATTTGAACAAATTCAAATGAAGAAGACCTGGAAGATCAGGGTGTAATACTTTTATAAGTATTAAATATGCTTTAAAGTGATAGAGTTTCTATAAGGGTATGGCCTAGGTAACTTAAATAAATTAAAAATAAAGCACAAGGAGATGGAGGAAAAAAACCAAAATCAAGTACTCATGCAAGAGAAGGTGATCAGAATTTGCTTGAATGGTGTAATAGTGTGGCAGATTCAAAATTCATTGTTTCTACATGTCTCACAAGAAGACTCTGCAAAACAAAATCTGAAGAACAGTATGGAAGGCAAGGGTTGTATTTGAAAGCTAGAGGGAGGCAGGAGGGCTTCAGATTCCATGAAAAGTACCGTAATTATCCCCCGACAGGTTTTTCCTGCTCACTGCACAGACAAAATCGGTTCACAGAGACCATGCCATTGCAGTAGAAAAAGAGTTTAATTAACCTGAGGCTGGCCACACAGAAGAATGGCAGTGATCACTCAAATCAATCTCCTCAAAGGCTCAAAGGTTAGGGGTCATATGGACAATTTGGTGGGCAGGGCAAGGGCCAGGGAATGAGTGTTTGCTGACTGATTGGAGATAAAATCACAGGGGTGTGAAAAACAGTCCTTGTGTGCTGAGTCAGCTGCTGGGTGGGACCACAGGACCTGTTGAGTCATTAGTCATCTGAGTAATGTCAGAATCTGGCTAAGGTTAGTCTGAAAAACAAATCAAATCAAATCTTATGTTTTACAATAGTGATGTTATCTATAGGAGTAACTGGGGAAGTCACAAATGAGACAAAGCTTATAAGCAGAGATGCCAAATATTTACAACATAAAGGCAAAATGTTCAGTACGTGGTTTTAAGTGTGTAGGATGACAAGTAAAGGCAAAAGGGAATCCCAGAAGATGGGAAGCTGGAGGAGGGGAGATGCACGCATTATGTATGTCTACATTTTGCAAGTAGATACAAAAGATTTCTGAGAGGAGAGGGAATGTGCTTGTATGAAATTTCCTATGCCTTCGTTGTATAGAAAGCTTAATATCCCATTTAACTTGTTGATGTAAAATGGCTAAAAATGAGAATAAAATTTCTTTATTTAACAATTCCTCTTTCTAGTTTCAAGACTCCACCAGAGCCCTTGATTGACAAAGATAATAGAAATGTTCATTGTACTTTATATTGAGGTCAGGAGTTATTTCATTTTTGTTTTTGTTTAGTGTTTATACTGCTTTGTTGATCTCTGAGTGTCTTTCATCTGGTTTGGTATGTGTCATTAATTTTGAAAAATTTCAACCAATATCTTTTAAAATGTGTTTTTCTGTCCTGTTTCTTTGTTCTTCTTCTGGATTTCATTTACAAATGGATGTAATGGCATTACAAATAAATGACACAACCCCATTGAAGGGTGTAGAACTCATCGAAGTTACCTTGGAAATGGCATTTTTACTATATACTAAAAGGACAAGACAAAAATAACTATATAAAAATACTGTATTTTTTAGTAAATTTGTTTTTCACAGGATTATATGGATTAATAATTTTGAAAATATTTTATATAAAATATAAAGTATTCTAGGGCCAAGTAAATAAGGAAATACCTTGAAGATAATGAAAGCCCACTTTCTTCTTCCAATAAAGGAGTTATAAATAAGAAAAGAAAAGGCTAGAAAGATTCCATCAAGTTAATTTGGAATTAGAGTTGTCAGTGTGAACTCTGACTTAAATATTGTAAACATAGGTAGATAAATATATAAATAGAGTTAGATATATGTGTATGTGCATATGTCTGTTCTGAGAGCCAAGAAAAAACCTACACTAGTAGTAGAAGTAAGAATATCCTGTGCAAAGATCTTATTTTCTAAATGTTTTTGTCTAATAAAATAAACTTCTGGGACATGGAAAATACAAGTTGATCCTACAGTAACTTGTGGCAGCATAAAGTAAGAAAAGCTCCAAAAAGTGATGACGGTATGTCAAGAGACACAACTTGAAGGGGCTCTTGATGGTCAAATATTACATAACATAAATAGCCACATATCCATTATTTTATTCCAATATACACAGAATATAATAAATACTCATGACACTATTATCATATAAATAACTGAAATGGCCAATATGATGAAACCTTATCTCTACCAAAAATACAAAAATATTATCCGGGTGTGGTGGCATACACCCACAGTCCCAGCTACTTGGGAGGCTGAGGCAGGAGAATTCCTTGAACCCAGGAGGCAAAGGCTGCAGTGAGCAGAGATCACACCTCTGTACTCCAGCCCAGGCAACAGAGCAAGATTCCATGTCAAAAAGAAAAAAAAAAAGAAAAAAAAAAGAAAGAAAAGAAAAAAGAAAGAAAAATGGTGACATTACCATGAAGAAAACCTGGCACACATTACCTTAGTAAAATGGTTGAAGTTAACATCAGCAATAATGATACAAATTGTTATCATGTAGCTCTTGATATGATTTATTGAGATGTTCACAACACACATGTCACTTTTGTGGCCTTTTTGCTGTGTCATGAAAGATGAAAAAAGATTAAAGAACAGCCGAAGATTAAAGGAGACTAAAGAGACATGACAACAAAATACAATGTAGGATCCTGACCAGATCCTGGACCAACAATAAAAAACGTAACAAAACAGTTGGGGAAATTTGAGTAAGATCTGCAGTTTAGTTATCTGAATTAAATCAACCTTATTGTCCTTATTTAGATAATTGCTCTGGAGTTACATAAGATCTCAACCTTTGAGGAAGCCAAATGAGGGAAAATGGAGATTTGTGTAGAATTTTTGCAATATTTTTAAACTCTGAAATTATTTACGATTAATGTTATTAATACAAATACAAAAATATAGTAAATAGATATCTCTTTGTACTTTTCATTGCATCTAGAACCCATATCAAGAAATCAAAATAAAGGACAATGGGGGTTTGACACCAGAGAGACAGAGATTTGTTAACACGGTCACTGAAATTACTTGTATATTCTTACATTTATTTTCTCATATTTACTTTTTCTACCCTCTACTTAAGATTCCTTCTGTGTCAGTGTTAATTTCATTCTAGAAATCATTTACCATCAGGGGTCTTGATTTTGTGAAGGTGTGATAAACCCAGTTGAAGTGTTGTAAACTGTTTACAATTAAAACATGTTTTCGGAAAATGAAAGTAATAGTTTTTATGCACTGTTGTAACCTCTTTGACTAATTTTAGTCAGGCCTTTAGATGTTTTGTGTGGGCACAAGGAAATTTATGAATTTATGCTTCTGACAGAGTTAGTCATTATTTGTTATTAGAGAAACAGCACCGACTTCTCCACTCCCGATGCTAACATTAGATATCTCTGAGAAGAAATTACAAACCTAAACATGAAGTGTTAGAGTTTTAGAAAAACAATGAAAGGGCCAGTGACTACAAAGAGTAGAACATGTTGGGAAGATGTTAAGGCTGATCATACAGGATATTGCAAATCACAAAAGGATTTAGCTCTATATCATAAGGACACTAGAAAGCTATTGGAGGGTTTTCAGCAGAAAAATCACAATATTAGATTTATGCATAGCTTTGGAAGTGCTGATGAAATAAAGGAAAGAAAAGCTTCTAGAAGTTGTGATTCATTGGAATTCATTTGGAAGTTATCATGAGTCTTAGCATTTTAGAGGAAGACGTTGGTGGCAGTCTCAACTCCCAGACAGAATTAAACCTGTTTCAACTGTCTAGAGACTAGGATACACTCTCTAGGAGAACTTCACATGGAGACCACCACCACTGCAGATTTAATTGTTTGCATGCTCGAAGGAGGTGAACTCTTGAGAGAGTTCAATACTACTTGTAAGTGAGTTCATCTGAATTGTCAACGGAAAACAATGACTTCATCTATTCTGCTTTCCAAGTCTTACCTGGCTGTAGTACTTCTCAGTTGAAGGCTGTAAATTAGGTAGAAGGCATGGAAGGAGATTCTACAAAATTTAGTTCCAAGATTCTCTTCCTTGACGCACATGAGAATTGAAAACAGATAATGAAGTAACCATTTGTTAATGTTGCTATTATGATCTGTTTACTTATGGTGATATATTCTATCAATTATTTATTTAATAATGATTATAGTGACATCATATACTTTATTGAGATGATCACAACACACATATCAGGGTTTGATAAATACTAAGTGAAATTATCTGTTTATGCAAAAACAAAAATTTCAATGTGACTTATATGCACTTTATATTTATCCTTACAAAATTCTTATGAAATGACAAGGGTCTTGGTTATTTTCCCCCAAACAGGTGGCTCTGTACAAGGAAGTTGATTGTACAGTTGATGGAAATTTTTAAAAGGATGAAGAAAATAAAGCTTTTTTTTTTTGACAGTCATGTTCTGTTGCCCAGGCTGGAGTGCATTGCTGTGATCTTGGCTCACCGCAACCTCCACATCCCAGGTTCAAGCAATTCTCCTAACTCAGCCTCCCAAGTAGCTGGAACAAAAGAGCACACCACCATGCCTGGCTAATTTTTGTATTTTTAGTAGAGATGGGGTTTCGCCATATTGGCCAGGCTGGTCTTGAACTCCTGACCTCAGGTGATCCTCCCGCCTTGTCCTCCCAAAGTGCTGGGATCACAGGCACGAACCACCACGCCAAGCTGTAAATAAGTTTTAACTGCTCTCCTCCAAAAAGATTGTATTTGTCTCTTTGTTTACAAATAAAGAATAGAAAAGTCAGTCCCCTGTGCTGTATCAGTGAAAACACCACTTGATCCTTGGGCCATTAAATAAATAGGATTCATAAAATGGTTGAAGCCAGAGCTCCAGCAAATTAAAACATTTCCTATCACTTTAAAGATAGAAATTTAGTTTAAATTGAAATTGAGGCAACTTGTTTTACAGAACTCTGCAGTTTCCCACATGACTTGCAATAAAAATTTTAAATAAAAGAAAACCAAGGGCTTCTACAGAAATTTTTATGGCGCTTTCAGTAGTAAATTTAGTAGTGCAGCTATGGAATAATGAGGTTTGCTCTGTTGGTCAGCATGAGAATTTTATGAAGCATTTTTCTATTTTGCATTTGAAGTTAACAGGTAAAATGACTTCTGTTTAACAAGTTGTCTGCTATGCATTCCTCACAATCTGGAAGAAAGGATTTAACTTGGACAGGTGTGACAACACATACTCAATTGTATTTGTCAAGCAAAGAAGTGGCCTCTGGGTTTAAGATATCCAAATTCAGACTGGATCTCACCTGTTTCTGTCAGCTTTATGATTGTGTCAAGTTTGTCCTGTAAACTTGTGAATAAAAATTGTTTTAATGCAATAATAAAAACACGGTGATATTTTAATAGTTCAATAGAAAGGGCATGCTGAGTTAATTTTATAGGTGGATTTTACCATGGAAAGAGCAACATATAACCCCTGACTTATCACTTGTTTCTTGTCACTCTATTCTTTAATGTTCTGGATGTTGTTGATATCCAACAAATTTTGTAATTTTAGATTTCCTTAGGTATATTACTGTCCGAGAAATATCTACATTTCTTTCCTGGGGCATCTCCCTCAAGGAATGATATTAAAAAGGAATATTATTTTTTATTCCTTTTTAATTCCATCACCTACTTGAGGAAACTGTACCTAGCAAATTTCCACACCTGGTTTAAATAAACAGTTTAAAGTAAAAGAAGTTAAGAAATAATTTAATATCATTTATAGCTAATGTGATTTTCGATGGAGGAAACTATGTCATCATCATAAAACTGCAAACTTATTTCCTTCTTCTTTCTTTTCTTTTCTTTGTTTCCTTTCCTTTTTGTTTTCTTTTCTTTCTTTTTTGATGGAGTCTTGCTCTGTAGCCCAGGCTGGAGTGGCATGATCTTGACTCACTGCCACCTCTGCCTCCTGGGTTCCAGCGATTCTCTTACCTCAGCCTCCCAAGTAGCTGGGATTACAGGCACGCACCACCATGCCTGGCTAATTTTTGTATTTGTAGTACATACGGGGTTTCACCATGTTGACCAGGTGGTCTTGAACTCCTGACCTCAAGTGATCCACCCGACTCAGCCTCCCAAAGTGCTGGGATTACTGTGTGTTAATTTCTAAGAACAACGAGAAAGTTCTTAATGCTTTCTGTTAATAATAATCCACATTTACTAAGCATTCATTGTTTTCTGGGAACTGTCATAAGTCATGTTACTTAAATTATTTCATCAAACAAATCATACCATGACTCCTGTTCACAAATACTGTAACTGAGATACAGAGAAGTAATTAACTTGTTAAAATTTGATGACTCAACTCCCCAAAAAAACAAAAAGACCACCAGAAAACCTGTTGATGAATCAAAGCTAGGTCTAAGTAAGAAAACCACCTTAATAGAGTCTTAATGTCTAAGAATAGGGGTCCCCAACCCCTGGGCCACAGACCAGCAGTACCTGTTTGGAATCAGGCTGCATGGCAGGAGGTGAGCAGCAAGCCAGTTAGTATTACCACCAGAGCTCCGCCTCGTGTCAGACCAGCAGCAGCATTAGATTCTCATAGAAGGGAGAAGGCTATTGTGAACTGCACGCAAGGGATCTAGGTTGTGCGCTCCTTATGAGAATTTAATGTTTCATGATATGAAGTGGGACAGTTTCATCCCCAAATCATCTCCTCCAACCCCCAATCTGTGGAAAAATTGTCTTCCATGAAACTGGTCCCTGGCGCCGAAACGGTTGGGAACCGCTTTCTTAGAAGGTTAAGGAGATGATATATATGGAGTTTTGTATCTGAACTTAAGAGATTTAAGGCGAGTCTTTAAAAGAGAGAAATTGATTGTAACTGGGCAGCATTTATAATATAATAGTTTGATTGGTGGACACATCAAAGTAATACCTGAAAAAAAGTCTTTGTAAGTAAGACTTTCTTACTTACTTTCACAAACTTATTTACTTCATGAGCTTACTTTCTTATTTACTTCACAAACTTACTGTGGAAATTAAGTTGTTTGCCCCAATGAGCCAACTGTTTGTTCAGATAAGTTATTTTGTGGCAGCTGTTTATTGGTTTAAAGTACTTTATTCTTGATCAATAAATGTTTGGAAACAAAAGTTTCTCTGTTCTTAGGCTTGATAATTAAGCTATTTGGACACAACTTAACATCATATAGGAGGCTGCATATAAATAGTAATAGTAGGCTGGGTGCAGTGGTTCACACCCATAATCCCAGCACTTTTGGAGGCTGAGAGGGGTGGATCACAAGGTCAGGAGTTCAAGATCAGCCTGATCAACATGGTGAAACACCGTCTCTACAAAAATACAAAAATTAGCCAGGCATGGGAGCGCATCTGTATTTCCAGCTACTCGGGAGGCTGAGGCAGAGGAATTGCTTGAACCTGGGAAGCGGAGGTTGCAGTGAGCCAAGATTGCGCCATTACACTCCAGCCTGGGTGACAGAGCGAGATTCCATCTCAAAAAAAGAAAAAAAAAGAAATAGTAACAAAAACAATAATAGTGAACAATAATAATGTGTACATTCATTATTTCAGTTTAAGATATTTGAGTAGTTTTGGGACTTTGGATGGTGTCCATTTAGAAAGACAAAGAATATCATGGCTAAATTATGTTTATAAAATCTAGCAAAGAAAAAAGGAATTTGGCTTTATGGAAGATAAGTCACAGACTAGGGTTTGAATTATACTAGAAACTTTGATAGGCCGTCAGCCTAACACTGGACTATAATCAATATGTTCTTGGCATAATAAGAGAATGATGAGCATTTTGCAATGAACTCATTTCTGCTCCATTTTTATAACATAACCTGTGTAATCTACCTGATATAAATAAACATATTTTGAGCCCTTTTTCTTGGGGGCATTTTTCTTGTAGGAAACTAATTATAGAATCCATTGACTTGATATTATTAAACATTTCTTTAAAATAAGTAAAACAAATCATGAAAATGTAATTGCACCTTATAAAATATAAAACTGGCACAGCCATATTTCACCCTAAGATAGGTTATTGTAGCCTATAGTCATGTAACTATGTGTCACTTGTCATGGACCCATTAAACTTCAAGTGCATTCAACCAATCAAAATGTAGCAATTCTTTGGTCTCTTACCAATAACAGAACTATATTTAAACTGATCTAGTAGTATCAGGTACTGTTCTTTGTAAAGGTAATCTACCTATGAGCGAAGATACAGCAGCTTTTATCAGTTATTGTTACAATCAAGTTAACTTTAATGACCCATCTATATCCCAGCTGAATGTCACATTCAAGGATAGCCTGACAGTCCTCCAATTCTGCATATTACCATTCACACTTACTTCTCTCCCTCTGAGCAGCTTTGTCAGTGTGGATTTCCCCCATTCCATACCATGTCTAACCAGTTATAAAATGTTCAGCTTCTTTACCTGCATTGACCTCTGAAAATAAATCAATCACATAAGGGTTGTATGAGATTTATTACATATATTGCACAAAACAGAGAGATTAAAACTCTTTATTAGAAATATCTATGCTCTATAATAATTCTTATCCACATGTATAATGATTGTTCTCATCCTACAGCAGACAGTCTTAGGTTCTTTCATTATCCCTCTCTCATTTCTTTTTTTCTATCATCTTTTTAATCCCTCCACACTATTCATCTTCCCAGGAAAAACAAAAACAAGTCAAACTTAAGTGCATCTCCTTATTTTCTTGTCAACCATTTTCTCTGTTGCTTTTGGGGCAGCCATCCAGGCATTCAGGTCATCATTTTTTATATTAATCTCTCATCAAAGAATTTCTGTAAACAAAAAGATTTCCCTCCATCAGAAGAATCCTGGAATACATTCACTAATATTGTTTACATCATAAGGATCAAAACACAGATTAATGAAAAGAGGTGAATTGCCCAGTCATTTGACCAATATCTTTAACTTTCTAACCTTCCCAGAGTGAAAGTTTTAGATGCAAATTTGAGTGTTGCAATATTAAAGACCAAACTGCTTTCTTTAGAAAAAGATACCTTCTCCTAGTAGTCTTCACTAGTTCTAGGACTCTGGCATTAACCATAACTAGTATGAAATTTCCTTTTCAGTTATGCCTTTAAAAGCCCAGGCCATCCCTTAAATACAGCCACTAACCCATATGAAAAACAGAATGAACAACATGCTTTTGGACTCAGGAACTTCTCTAGGCTCGTGCTCCCCACCAACCTCCTGTATCACTTCACTCTTCTGTTGTTCCACAGCTCAATTTTGGCTTTTTCCATGATTTTGCCTTTGGGATTCAAATTCCAAATCTGAATTGAGCAATCCAGCTTTTTGATAAACAATTCATTTTGTACCTAAATTGGCCTGTCATTTAATTCCCTGGAATTGATGGCTTGTTTTTGAACAATTTTATTTTGTTAATTTTAATTTTAATTTTTTATTTTCACAGGTTTTTGGGACATAAGTGGTGTTTGGTTACATGAATAAATTCTCTAGTGGTGATTTCTGAGATTTTGGTGCATCCATCACCTGAGCAGTATACACTGTACCCAATGTGTAGTCTTTTATCCCTCATCCCCCTCCCACACTTTCCCCTGAGTCCCCAAAGTCTATTATATCATTCTTATGCCTTTGCATCCTCATAGCTTAGCTCCTACTTATGAGTGAGAATATATGGTGTTTGGTTTTCCATTCCTGAGTTACTTTACTTAGAATAATGGTCTCTAATTCCATCCAGGTCACTGTGAATACCAGTATTTTGCTCATTTTTTATGGCTGAGTAGTATTCCAGGGTGTGTGTGTGTGTGTGTGTGTGTGTGTGTATGTATATATACTGCATTGTGGTTTTGATTTGCATTTCCCTGAATATTAATGCTATTAAGCATTTCTTTCATATGTTTGTTGGTCATTTGTACATCTTCTTTTGAGAATTGTCTATTCATGTCCTTAGCCCACTTTTTGATGGGATTGCTTGTTATTTTTCTTGCTAATTTGTTTGAGTTCCTTGTAGAATCTGTCTATTCGTCCTTTCTTGATTGTATAGATAGTGAAGATTTTCTTCCATTCTGTGGGTTGTCTGTTTGCTGATTATTTCTTTTGCTGTGCAGAAGCTTTTTCATTTTTTTTAAGTCCCATCTATTTATCCTTGTTTTTGCTGCGTTTGCTTTTGAGTTATTTGCCATGAAGTCTTTGCCTAAGCCAATGTCTACAAGGGTTTTACCAGTGTTATCTTCTAGAATTTTTATGGTTTCGGGTCTTAGATTTAAGCCCTTGATCCACCTTGAGTTAATTTTTGTATAAGGTGAAAGACGAGGATCCAGTCTCATTCTTCTACATGTGGCTTGCCTATTATCCCAGCATCATTTGTTGAATACGGTGTTTTTTCCCCACTTTATGTTTTTGTTTGCTTTGTCAAAGATCAACTAGCTGTAAGTATTTGGCTTTATTTCTGGGTTCTTGATTCTATTCCATTTGTCCATGTACCTGTTTTTATACCAGTACCATGCTATTTTGGTGACTATCACTTGTAGTTTAGTTTGAGGTCAGGTAATCTGATGCCTCCTGATTTGTTCTGTTTGCTTAGTCTTTCTTTGGCTATGTGGGCTCTTTCTTTTTAATTCCATAGAAATTTTAGGATTGTGTTCTCTAGTTCTATGAAGAATGATGGTGGTATTTTAAAGGGAATTACATTGAATTTGTAGATTTCTTTTGGCAGTATGATCATTTTCACAATATTGATTCTACTCATCCAGAAGCATGGGATGTGTTTCCATTTGTTTGTGTCATCTATGATTTGTTTCAGTGGTGTTTTGTAGTTTTCCTTGTAGAGGTCTTTCACCTCCTTGGTTAGGTGGTTAGGTATATTCCTAAGGGTTTTTTTTTTTTTTTTGCAGCTATTGTAAAAATGATTGAGTTCTTGATTTGATTCTCAGCTTTGTCACTGTTGGTGTACAGCAGTGCTACTGATTTGTGTACATTAATTTTGTATCCTGAAACTTTGCTGAATTAATGTATCAGTTCTGGGAGCTTTTTGGATAAGGCTTTAGGGCTTTTTAGGTATACGATCATATCATCGGCACACAGTGACAGTTTGACTTCCTCTTTACTGATTTGGATGTCCTTTATCTCTTTCTATTGTCTGATTGCTCTGCCTACGACTTCCATTACTATGTTGAATAGAAATGATGAGAGTGGGCATTCTTATCTTGTTCTAGTTCTCAGAAGGAATGCTTTCAACTTGTCCCTATTCAGTATGTGTTGGCTCTGGGTTTGTCATAGATAACTTTTATTATATTGAGATATGTCCCTTGTGTGCAGATTTTCCTGAGAGTTTTAATCATAAAGGGATGCTGGATTTTGTTGAATGTTTTTTCTGCATCTATTGAGATGATCATGTGATCTTTGTTTTTAATTCTGTTTATGTGGTGTATGACATTTATTGACTTGAGTGCATTAAACTATCCCTCCATCCCTAGTATGAAACCCATTTGATCATGGTGGATTATCTTTTTGATATGCTGTTGGACTCAACTAGTATTTTGTTAAGGATTTTTGCATCTATATTCATCAGGGATATTGGTCTTTAGTTTTGTTGTTGTTGCTGTTGTTATGTCCTATCCAGGTTTTGGGATTAAGATAATACTGGTTTCATAGAATAATTTAGGGAGGATTCTCTCTTTCTCTATCTTGTGGAATAGTGTCAATAGGATTGGTACCAATTCTTCTTTGAATGTCTTATAGAATTCAGCTGTGAATCTGTCTGGTCCTGGACTTTTTTTTGTTGGCAATTTTTAAATTACCATTTCAATCTTACTGCTTGTTATTGGTCTGTTTAGAGTTTCTATTTCTTCCTGGAGTTTTTGAACAATTTTCTAATAGCACTCATGTTTCCTGATTGATGCTATTCTTGCTTGATATCTATTTCTTGGTCTCTACATTACATAGCTATGAGTAACAAACCATGGCCATTCTTTCTTCTTCACAGGCCCCTCCTCTGTCCACCCATTCTTGGTCTATTCCTCTTTTTTCTCTACACATTCATTGGGTAATTTCAGTCAATTATGTGATTTATTAATGTGCGAATGACTTCTACATCTATATTTCCAGCCCCTTTAATCTGCTGCAAATACTCAATTGGCTTGCTATAGGCATTCACCCTTCTTCAATACTTAGATAAGGAGTCAGCTCTTAGAGTTAATTTTTATTCAACTCTGAAGCTGTGTTAACTGCCCTCCTCTGTACTTTTATTGTGTTCTATGAACACCTCTATCAAGCATTAACTGCAGTCCTGATTATGTGTTTTATCTGTTAATCTCTTACTAGATTGCAAGCTCCCTGGAGGCAGGAATTTCACCTAAATAAACCTTGCATTTCCAGCATAAAGTAGAGTTTCTGATATAGTTTTGAAATATTTTAGGTAATAGATAAATGTAAGGAGGTTTTTAAAAAAGAAAAAATTCAAACCCTTTTACAATGAACTAGGTTTTCTTGGAAGGTAATTTGTGCTCCAGTAAGATACTGGCAATTACTTTCAAGGAAAAATGTAGGCATTGTGTATGCAGCAGATTGGCAGCTGGACTCCATAACTTCTAATATCTACAATGTTTATAAACCTATGATCCTGAAATGCTTTGAAAGAAATTACATAAGGAGAAAAAGTTAACTTTTTTGGCACATTGTCCAAAGTTTCTAATTAATCATTTTGCCAGTTCTAAATGTGCTGCTTAATTGCTCAGAAATCAAATTACATTAACACTACCAAAAGCTATTGAAAATTGGCACAATTCCATTAACAGATGAAATATCATTTAAATTACATGCTTCATTTATTTCATTATTTTAAAGTCATCACATGAGTTTAGAGTAAACGAGCACACAACTTATATCAATTTACTTTTGGCAAGTATTTGTGTCTTCCAGTGACAAGATCTGCACACACTCATTCTGATACAATGAAGAGTGACCTCTAGTTTGGCTTTATGCTTAACGTGTTTTGCCATGTTGACAAAACATATATTTGAGCTTGCTGCAAAGTGATTGAAGTAAGAAAAGTGAGATGGGAAAATTTTAATGGAAGGCAAAATACAAGCTCAAATTCAGTGAGCAAAATTTTCAAATTTTGCCTCGATTCTGCTGTAATAGTGTAAATCAGTCATCTTCAGGAAAAACATATATCATAAAAAAGGCTGTAGAGAAATCTGGAGCTGTTTTTGGATTGGGTTTGTACAAATTCTTAGTTTACATATATTGTGGAGGAGAAGAAATGAACTCTGAAATTAAGTGATTTACTTAAGGTTATAGTAAGGAAATATCACTGGTTCATGTTATTTTTTCTTAGGCTTTTATTTTTTTAAGTGATAATTTTATGACTATTTCTCTTCTGCTCAATGTTTATTTCTATAAGGATTTTGTAGAGCCCATTAGCGCTACAGTGAAGACCACATCCTGTGGGTTGTTGTATGTATTTGTGTGTGTGTGTGTGTGTGTGTGTGTGTGCATGTGTGATGGTTTTGAAGGCAGTGAATATTCCAGGTGACATGTATCAGATAGAAATAGATATACATAAAAACTGGGTATTAAATGATCAAAGCTTGACTTTTTAAAAGGTGTTTATTCTTACAGTTTAGCTTGCTGTTTTCCTTTTTTCCTTCTAAGCAACATAAATTATAACAAAAAGTATAATGAAAGTATAATAAAAAGAAAACCTTTTTGCTAAGGGTGGAGAGTAAAGGACTAGACTCCCAGAAATACTTCTATGCTCTCAAATTGTCTCCAAGCCTCAGACATATAGTTACTTCAACTCTAGGGATTTTTTTTTTCAAGTTTTCAAGAGCAGTCAAGTAATTTTAGCTTAACATAGAATATTATGAAGTATCAGAGATACTTTGTCCAGTGGTTCTGAGACTAACAGACAAGGCTGAGCCAGCAAAATTTCCCATAACAAGTGTAAGAGTACCCAAATCCTCTTGTAAAGATTCCTTCTCTTTCCAAACATTTATCTGTCTTTGGCTGCCACTTTCTCTTTTCAGACATAGAGAATTAAACTAATATAAAACTTAGAAGCATCTGAGCCACAGGAAGAATCACATTCACCAAGAATTCTGACTGATCATCCATATGTAATGTTATTGTATGGTTACATTCTTCTCAGTGTCTCATGTACATGTGCATATTACATTTTCACAATTAATGTTTTCTCCATGCACGGTTGACTGTATAAAAAAGGTTTTTGAGAAATTACTTTAACTGTCACTGGAATATTCAGTAGTTGATCCTTCTTCATCCATGAACACATATATAATCAATTTGGGTATTCTAAAGAATGTATTTCCTCTAATTGCAAGAAAGATGTATTTTGCCTGTTTAATTAATCAAGCTGAGTTCCATTTCAAGCGGCTGAATTGTATCATCATGAAGTTTTAATAAATTATAAATCTTTCCATGGTTAAAGGCAACATTACCCAGGCTTAACATAATGGAGTTGGACTAATACATTCAGAGCTCCATTCTCTGGGATTGAGATATGCTTGCCTCCAGGCAAGTGGCATGAATTACTCAAGACATTTCTTACTGAGAAAGCACACTGCAGAATTGGAAATCTCTTTACAAGATCCTACATAACGTTTTGCCCACACTAACCCTTCATTTATCACTAATACCAATTGTCATATAAGGATAAATATGGGAGTTGACTTCTTAGATGATGGATAATATACACTGAAGCAATTTCTTTTAGATATTGAGAGAACAGTCAATGTCACAGATGAAGCTGATTACTTTCTGAGGGACTGAAAACTGGTTAATATATTTTGATTACAATTCTATTTTATTCTTCATTGAAGGAAGGGCAGTAACACTGGAATTCAACTGACTGCAGGTCATCTGCCCAAATTATAGAGTGATGTTATAATAATTCACATCACTTGTGAGTTTTAATATTTCTGACAGTCTCTGAAGTGAATAGAACTTTTATTTTGTTTTATTTATTTATTTATTTATTTATTTATTTATTTTGAGACAGGGTCTCCCTCTGTGGCCCAGGCTGGAGTGCTATGGCACAGTCTCTGCTCACTGCAACTTTAACCCCCTGGATTCAAGCAATCCTCTTGCCTCAGCCTCCCAAGTAGCTGGGACTACAGACTTGCCATCATACCTAGCTAATTTTTGTAATTTTGGTAGAGCTCAAACGATCCACCTACTTTGGCCTCCCAAAGTGCTGAGATTACGGGCATGAGCCACCATGCCTGGCCAAATGGAAATTTTGAGTCACAATCACCCCAGTATAATCTATTCAAAATGTTTAATTCTTCAAAAGGTAAACTTCTATGGAGGATATTTGGACTGGAAAATTTAATAATTATATTTCTGACTAGTCACATAAAAATTTGATAATGTGTAATAAAAGTAACTTGTCATTTTATTTAGGTGCAGATACAAATTATGTGACAAGGAACACCTAGTCACTGTTTAGCATCCCCACATTAATGTGACTTTATTATTGTCTGTTACTGTTCATTGAGAGTCTCAATGGATATCTTGTATTTACTGTTTATTAAATTTAAATTTTTCTTACCTCATTTAATGAGAGAGATTATATTTGATAATTTGAGAGGCATGAAAAATATTCATCTCAAATTTAAGGGCCTGCTAGTTGTGGTGGCTCACATCTGTAATCCCAGCACTTTGGGAGACCAAGGCGGGCAGATCACCTGAGGTCAGGAGTTCGATACCTGCCTGGCCAACATGGTGAAACCCTGTCTCTACTAAAAATACAAAAATTAGCCAGGTATGGTGGCATGTGCCTGTAATCCCAGCTACTCAGGGGGTTGAGGCAGGAGAATCACTTGAACCCAGGGGGCAGAGGTTGCAGTGAGCCAAGATCTCGCCACTGCACTCCAGCCTGCGTGACAAGCCAAAATCCATCTCAAAAACAAAAACAAAAAGAAACAACAACAAAAAAAACCCATCAAATTCAAGGACCTACTAAACCAATATCAAATATAATGAATATAACATTCAACTAAGTATCACAAGACAATGATCTAACTCAGCTCTGCAACACTCAAAGTGTGTTCCATGGAACAAATACTAGTTTTTCTAGAGGATAGGAACTCGAATGTCATTTCTAAACATGTTTCTTCCCAAACCATCACATCATTGCTAAGTCCTGAAAATTCTAACTAAATATATGTGGAATATGGAATTCATTCTCTTCTCACTAAATACAACTATCCAGTGATTTTCAGCCTTCAATAACTTTAACCTTAATTATGGCAATAGTTCACTACCCTGTACAATCTGTTTTCCACACAGAAGCTTGAGAAATATTTTGTACATATTTGTCTGATCATATGCAATTACTTCTACCAGCTCTCTCTCTCTTGCTCTCTCTCTCTCACACACACACACACACACGCACGCGCACACACACACACTCAGAATCCTATAATGTTCTTGGTTCTTCAGAGAATAAAATCCAAAAACACTGATATAGCCTACAAAGCCATGAATAATCTAAGCCTTCTCTACCTAGAAATTCCTCCATTTTTGTTTGTTTGTTTTTTTCCTTTTTTCTTTTTGAGTTTTGTTTTGTTTTAAGTAAGCTTTTTATTTTGGAATAGTTTTGGAATTGTGGAAACTGTGCAAACATAGTACATAGAAATCCAACAAACCCCATATTCATTTCCCACTATTGTTAACATATTACATTAGTTTGGAACATTTGTCACAACTAATGAATCAATGTTAGCACATTTTATTCACCATACTTTGTTCAGATTGTCTCAGTATCTTCCTAATGTTATTTTCTGTCACAAGAACCCATGCAGGATGCCGCATATAGCTGTTACATTTCCCTAGGCAATTTTTGGCTGTCACAGTTTCTCAGATTTTCTTGTTTTTGATGATCTTAACAGTTCTGAGGAATTTTGGGGTATTGTTTAGAATGTCTCTCAATCAGAATTTGTCTGATGTTTTTCTCATGATTGGATTGGGAAAATGTATTTTGGGGGGAAGATCACATAAATTAAATGTAATTTTTCTTATATCATAAAGTGTACTTCCAATCCACATGACATCACTGTTGATATTAACCTTGGTCGCACGGCTGACACAGTGTTTGTCAAATTTCCTAATTTTAAATGACCGCTGCATTTCCGTTAATTACTATTGAAAGAAAGTTATTACGCCCACATTGAGGAACTGAGAGTTCTCATTCTTCCTCTGGAGGGTAGGGTAGCCACATAAATTATTAGCATGTCTTCTACACAGGATATTTTTATCCTCTGTAATATTTATTTATTTTACAACCATTTATTTCTACCACTGTAGATTAATGGATACTTATTTTATACTCTGAGTTAAATTCTAATAATATTTTATTAACTTGATCAAAATGTCCCAACTTTGGCCATGCCACACTCTTTCAGTTGGCTCTTGTATCCCTTTGGTATACCTATAACCAATTTGGGTTTTGTTTTTTTTAAGCACTTTCTTACTTCTGATGCTACAAGGTGTTCCAGGATCATCTTTTACAGTTTCTGCTCAATTCTAAAATCAGTAATTTTTCTGTAGAGCTCTGGTTTATTTTATCGGATAATGGTATTACAGACCAAGATCAGAGCCCTACAGACCTAACAGTTTGTTATTTGCAGGTTATTAATTATTACGGTAGTTTGTATCTTACAAGAAATTGGTTATTTCACGTATATTATCAAATCTGTGGACATTGACTTGTTCACAGTGTTTCTTATTATTTTAATGTCTATGGGAATCACGGTGACGACCCCAATTCATTTCTGATATTTGTAATTTTTGTCTCTTCTCTTATTTCTTAGTTAATGCATCATGTGGTTTGGATCTGTGTCCTCACCAAATCTCATGTTAATTGGAATTCCCAGTGTTGGAGGTGGGACCTGGTAAGAGGTAATTGGATCATGGGAGTGGATTCTTCATGAATGGTTTAGCACCATCCTCTTCGTTCTGTTCTCATGACAGATTTATCATGAGATCTGGTTGTTTAAAAGTGTGTGGCACCTGCCCCGCCTCCTTTATCTTGATCCCTCCATGTGAAGTGCCACCTTCCTCTGCCTTCCGCTGTGATTATAACTTTCCTGAGGCCTCCTCAGAAGCCAAACAGATGCCAGCACCTTGTTTCCTGTACAGCCTGCAGACCCATAAGCCAGTTAAACCGCTTTTGTTTATAAATTACCCTGTCTCAAGGATTTATTTTAGCAGTGAGAGACTGCCCTGATACAAGCCAGCTAAAGATTTATCAATTATGTTGATTTTTCCATATAACTGGATTAGATTTCACTATTTTTTTCAATTGTTTTCCTTTTTATAATTTTACTGATTTATGCTCTAGTTTTTATTATTTATTTTCTTTTTCTTGATTTAAATTTCATGTGCTCCCCTTTTGCTGGTTTTCTAATTTTCTAATGTAAAAACTTTGGCTATTGCCTTTGGATTTTCCTAACATTCCTTTCCTACAAATTTTGATGAATTGTATTATAATTTTTAGTTCAAAGTAAAAAAAAAAATTATCTTGAGACTTCTTTTGCCCATAGTTTGAATGGGTGTTGTTTAATTTCTAAATATTTAGGGATTTCTCAGGCATATTTCCACTACTGATTTCTAGTTTAATTCCACTGAAACATCCTTTGTATGATTTATATATATTTTTAAATTTTTGAATGTATGTTTTATTGCTCAGAATATGGTTTACCATATTGAATATTTCATGGAAGCTAGAAAACATGTACTCTTTTTTTTCTTTTTTTGAGACAGAGTCTTGCTCTGTCGCCTAGCTGGAGTGCAGTGGCACAATTTTGGCTCACTGCAACCTCTGCCTCCTGGGTTCAAGTGATTCTCCTACCTCAACCTCCTGAGTAGCTGAGATTACAGGCATACGCTACAACGCCTGCTTAATTTTTGTATTTTTAGTAGAGATGGGGTTTTACCATGTTGGTCAGGCTATTCTCAAACTCCTGATCTCGTGATCCACCCTCCTCAACCTCCCAAAGTGCCAGGATTATAGGAGTGAGCTACTGCACCCGGCCCACGTGTTCTTCTTTAGTCAGATGGAGTATTACATAAATGACAATTAGATTGAATTGATTGTTAGTGCTGGTCAGATCATGTATATGCTGAATGGATTTCTGCCTGCTTGATATATCAGTTAATCAGACTATCAATTAACAATAGTGGATTTATCTACTTGTATTTGGAGATGTGTTAGGTTTTTTTTGTTTTGTTTTGAGATGGAGTGTCACTCTGTCACCCCAGCTGGAGTGAAGTGGCGCGATCTCAGCTTACTGCAACCTCTACCTCTTGAGTTCAAGCAATTCTCCTGCCTCAGCCTCCTGAGTAGCTAAGATTACAGGTGCACACCACCATGCCCAGCTAATTTTTGTATTTTTAGTAGAGACGGGGTTTCACCATGTTGGTCAGGCTAGTTTCGAACTCCTTACCTCATGATCTGCCCACTTCGGCCTTCCAAAGTGCTGGGATTACAGACTTGAGCCACCATGCTTGGCCTACTTCATTTATCTTGATATTCTGTGGTTGGGGGCCTATATACTATGGATTGATATCTTTTAGAGAATAAATCTTTTTAAATAGTACGTCCTTTTATTCCTGATAATTTTACTCATTCTGAATCCTGCTTTGCTTGACATTAACATGCTGATTCCATTTGCTTTTGATTAGTGTTAGCAGGGTGTATCTTTATCCCTTTATTTTATGTGTTAGAGTATTTATATTTAAATTAGATTTCTTGTGGATATGATAGTGAGGCCTTTTATATGTATTCTGACAAAATATTCTTTAATGGGTGTATTTAGCTCATTCACATTTAAATCGATTATTATTGATATATTTTGATTCATATCAATCCTGTTTCTAATAATTTTCTATGCATTGCCAGAGGCTTCATTTTCTACCTTCTTTGGTATAATTGAGTTTATGATTTAATTTTATCTGTTTTCATAGCATACCAGTTATACTTCTTTTTAAAAAATCGTAGCAGTTGCCTAGAGTTTACATACACATTTTAAAATAATCTAATTCTATCTTTAAAAATACTGTTCCATTTCATTAGTAGTGTACCTAGATACCTTATAGCACAATATTCCCAATCTGTCTTCCCATCCCTTGTGGTATTACTGTCATTCCTTTTACTTATGACCATGCACTAAAATCATCTAATACATTGTGTCTGAACTTCACCCTTGTTTACCAGGTCCATGGTCCATTTAGTCTTCAAATATTTGAAACTTCTTCATGATTTAGATTCTTCTACTCAATGAGCTATTTCCACTTATGCACACTTCTGCTTCTTCTTAACCTGGTAGAGTAGTTATCCTTCAGCTTTCCACTTACATATCATGCCCTTAAATATTAGAGGAGCCTTTCCTGATCCTCCAAATTATCCTATATTCCCATGTTACACACATTCATAGTACTTACTTCTACTTATATAATACTTATTAAATTGCAATAAGTTAAGTATTTATTTCAGGTCTATATTCAGCTTCTCTGGAGAAGAGCAGAAAAATCTGCTGCTGTGAAGCATGTCCTCTTATAAAAAGACTTCCTGTAAGTAACCTATTCATCACTCGGGTTTAGTGTCTACAGAAGCAATGATCATTTCTTTCTTGTTACTTTCTCATCCCACCACTGATCTGGCATTTATTATGTACTAAATAAGTCTTTGTGGAATAAATAAATGTTGAGGGATGTTTTACAGTTAAAACGTTTAGGAAAGAGTGTTTCCTAAATTGGCATACTTCTTTGAGTGTTTAATATGCTCTACCTCTCTTAAAGGGTAAGATTATTGGCTAATTCTTCAAATAATTTGACCAAACAAACTTTTTTGAGCAACGTGTTGTAGCATTGTTTATCGCTGGTTTTTATGACACAACAGAAAAGTTGGGCACCTGTGATAGAGACTCTACAGTTCAAAAGCCTGAAATATTTATTATATGATCTTTTGCAGAAAATATTTTTTCAACTTCCAGCCAAGGCCATTCATAATGATGAGATGTTTGAGGGGTGTTTTCCAGCTCTAATATCACAGCCATCAACATTGCCATTCTACAAAGGAATAAGAAATAGATCTGGGTTCTAATAATGCCCTTCATGGAAAATTAGAGTAAGCAAAATAGTGTGTTGGAAGGAGTATCGTTCTGGTAGTTATATGACTCAAGTTTAAGTCCTGGTTTTCTCTCTGACTTAATGAATTTGGGAAAGTTGCAGAGCCTTTCTTTACTTTTCACTGTTGTTAGTTCATGTGAATATTCTTTAAATGGAAATGAGATCGTATCTACAGGGGGAAAAAAGCTATGAGTGTATTAAAACAAGTCACTGTAACAGTCCTAAATTGTCATGTATGTTTGTTTTTACAAAACATAAACCAAATACCCTTACTGAAGTTTCCATTTGGGAGAGAGATCCCCAAGCTGTCAATCTGGAAGCATAATGAAGTCCACTTTGGTTCAGCATGGTTAGCAGGTTGTCCCTATTATTTACTTTGAGCCTGGATAATGGTGATGCTTTTCAGCCATGCAGACTTTCAAACACCTCACCTGAAACATGCCAGTAAAACCCTATAGTGACTGTGGCTATTGGACTCATCCCAAGCTTTGGGTTAGACTGTATCCAAAGGAATGTCAGCAAAATCTGCAGCAGACAGTCTTCTGGTTTTTTGTTTGTTTTTTGTCTTTTCCCACAAAAGAGGTTTCAGCATTTCCTTTTCTCAGAGTGGAGTATTTGCATGTGACATATTCTTGGGGGCATTTATCCATAGAACAGAAAACATTTTCAGCGGATGCAATGTGTGCAGTAAGTAAAAGGCATTAACTGAGGCGTAAACTAGTTTAGATATGTGTAAGTCATTTCTTTTTTTTTTTTCCTTTTTTTCCTTTACTTTTTTTTTATTATTGTACTTTAAGTTCTAGGGTACATGTGCATAACGTGCAGGTTTGTTACATATGTATAGTTGTGCCATGTTGGTGTGCTGCACCCATCAACTCGTCAGCACCCATCAATTCATCATTTATATCAGGTATAACTCCCCAATGCAATCCCTCCCCCCTCCCCCCTCCCCATGATAGGCCCCAGTGTGTGATGTTCCCCTTCCCGAGTCCAAGTGATCTCATTGTTCAGTTCCCACCTATGAGTGAGAACATGCGGTGTTTGTTTTTCTGTTCTTGTGATAGTTTGCTAAGAATGATGGTTTCCAGCTGCATCCATGTCCCTACAAAGGACGCAAACTCATCCTTTTTTATGGCTGCATAGTATTCCATGGTGTATATGTGCCACATTTTCTTAATCCAGTCTGTCACAGATGGACATGTGGGTTGATTCCAAGTCTTTGCTATTGTGAATAGTGCCGCAATAAACATACGTGTGCATGTGTCTTTGTAGTAGAATAATTTATAATCCTTTGGGTATATACCCAGTAGTGGGATGGCTGGGTCATACGGTACATCTAGTTCTAGATCCTTGAGGAATCGCCATACTGTTTTCCATAATGGTTGAACTAGTTTACAATCCCACCAACAGTGTAAAAGTGTTCCTATTTCTCCACATCCTCTCCAACACCTGTTGTTTCCTGATTTTTTAATGATGGCCATTCTAACTGGTGTGAGATGGTATCTCATTGTGGTTTTGATTTGCATTTCTTTGATGGCGAGTGATGATGAGCATTTTTTCATGTGTCTGTTGGCTGTATGAATGTCTTCTTTTGAGAAATGTCTGTTCATATCCTTTCCCCACTTTTTGATGGGGTTGTTTGTTTTTTTCTTGTATATTTGTTTGAGTTCTTTGTAGATTCTGGATATTAGCCCTTTATCAGATGAGTAGATTGCAAAAATTTTCTCCCATTCTGTAGGTCGCCTGTTCACTCTGATGGTAGTTTCTTTTGCTGTGCAGAAGCTCTTTAGTTTAATTAGATCCCATTTGTCAATTAAGTCATTTCTTAAGTGACCTAGGTTATGTCCTGATTTGGTTTGGCTCTGTGTCCCCACCCAAATCTCATCTCGAATTTTATCCCCATAATCTCCATGTGTCAAGGGAAGGATCAGGTGGAAGATGATTGGATCATGGGGGAGGTTTCCCCCGTGCCGTTCTTGTGATAGTGAGTGAGCTCTCATGAGAGCTGATGATTTTATAAGGGACTCTTCCCCCTTCACTTCCTACACATGTTCTCTCGCCTGCTGTCATTTAAGTCATGCCTGCTTTCCCTTCTGCCATGATTGTAAGTTTCCTGAGGCCTCCCCAGCCATGCAGAACTGTGAGTCAATTAAACCTCCTTTGTTTGAAATTACCCAGTCTGAAGTAGTATCTTTATAGCAGTGTGAGAATAGACTAATACATTTCCCTTCCTATACTGCAAAACATGCATCCAGGACTCTGTTATATGAGATCCTTTTTTACACTGATTTTAAATCATGGAACAAAAGAATTGGGGAGGGATGACAGCATATTCTGTAGTTAAATGTGTTATCAGGTGGTACTGATTTTGCAGAGCCTTCGGGTTTTCTGAGTTGTGCTTCTTGAGATTACAGAGGCAGAATACCACATCATGGAAATTAACCTCTAAATGAGACATTTTTTAACAAGCAGGCATGATCTTGGGACAAAATCTAATTATCAACTTTTGGTTGTTTGATAGAAGGAAAAATGTCTGAGCTTCTCTGGAGAAGAGCAGAAAAATCTGCTGCTGTGAAGCATGTTCTCTTATGAAAAGAGTTCATGTAAGTAACATGCTTTGGCGTCCCTTAACAGACAAACAGGCAAATAAACAAAGACAAGATGTGCACAGAAAAATTTAATGGTATTGATTGAAATGACATATTTAAATATCAAAAGTTAAATGGAATATAAATAGCATTAAGGGTTGCTATGCAGACATGGAGACATAAAACTAGGTCATTTACATTTGGGATTTCAATAATTTCTCACAACATTTGTATTTAATGGCTATTATTATTTCCGTTTTACAGATTCAAACACTAAGTTTAAAGATTATTATGTGCAACCAATTTAACTGCTCTATGGCAGAACTGGGATTAAAATTCAAGTTTGACAATTTTTAAAATTCTTCTCAAAATTAGCTCAACATACCCTTCCACAATGTACACATATTTCAAAACATTATGTTGTGCATGATAAACCTATACAATTTTTATTTGCCAGGTGTACATAAATAATTGATTAATTAAACCAACCAACCAACAAACACACACACACACACACACACAAACCTTTTTTGAAACTGTAAGCATGGGAAATACTGAAGTTTTCACCTGAATAATTAAAATCTCAATTTAAATATGATTGAAACCAAATTAAATTTGAACTTCTTGTATTTATTGAATTTCTGTTAAATAAATTCCATGTCTGAAAGGACACTTGTACTTTATTAGTCTTTTTCATCTTCCAACTTGGGATGTATTGTTGTGGTAGTGGGAAGTGGGGACAAGGCATATAATTGAGGAAATAAGTAAATAATTCAAAAACCTTTAGAATGTAAGTGCAAACTCTATACCAGAAAGAAGAATTTCACATTTGTTTTCCAGTGCATGAAAAGTGAAGGCAATTAATGGACAGTCTATTTCTTAGACAATGTAAATTTCAAAAAAATTGACCAAACAATGAGGTCTGTTTATTTTAGGAATAGGGTTCATATGCAACACGTATTCATACCTCAGACCTTGGATAAGTTCAACTAAAGTAACATAGCTATTTAATCAAAGATGAGAACACTCCAATGACAACTTCTTAAATTGATCTGGAATTTGATTGCTATGTAGGTATAATATTAGCCAAACACAATTTTTGTTTCATGTGTGCTTTTGCAGCATAAGTAATGTAAGTTATATAATTACCTTTAACATTACTGCCAGATATTGTATGAATAAGAATAACTGCATTTTAACTTAAATTAAAAGCCATTTGTCTTTGATTAACTATACTTATTCCAGAATGTTAAACAATGTGCTTGACATTTACTTGAGAGTTTTGTGAAGGCACCTAGTTTTGTTGTGTTTGCTGGCAGTTCAATCTTTGTGTATACACGCATGCATTTAATGAGTGTAAAGGAGATATCACAAATTCGTGATATGTAACTAGAACATAAATTATTTTCACTGCAAGCTATAACTGCAACGACAAAAGAAGTTTTATGATACATTTTTGTCACTAATATGAATGCTAAAGAGTTGAGAATTTATGTGTTAGGAGACACCCTCAACTAGATTGTGAAACAATAGATTCTAACAGCTCTGAAGGAGCTATTAGGTTGTGTAAAAAAATGCATTCTAAAAAGTCCCTAAATATGTATTTATGTAATTGGAGCTATTATGGTTTATTGTATCAATTACTCATGTACTAAAGAAGAAAGAATCAACAGCTTAAAACACTTTCATTAAAGGGGCTGGCAGTTACACACAAGCAACCCAATCTTGAGCCTTTGAAGAGGTTAAGACAAACAATTTAAATGTTCTTGTAAAATTCGTTGTAATATCTCTAAATGGAGCTTCTACTTGAGAATAAAAGCACAGTGTATATTTGTAATGGTGATCAAATAAGGATTATAGAATTGTTACAGGATGAAAATCATATCCCATACATTGTGTCAAACTATTTTAAAACAAAAAGAAAAGAAAGTAGTGGAAAAAAAGCATGATCTTTTGTAGACACTACCAAGAATGGCTTTCTGATTTGGTTTAATTGACATCTATATATAAAGACACTAATAAATAGCCTTTATCTTCAGGTTTTGTTGTTGCTATTGCTTTATGGATTTAATCTAGATTGGAAGAAAAGGAATTCTATACAGGAAATGCTAATTAACAGTTGAGAACGAAAGCACAAGAAATGTGATGCAGTTGTAATTGTCAAATCTTAAATACTACTGCTTCAGAGAATGTGTGAATAAATTTGCGAGACAATATTTTTTGCAGTTTTCATTCATTGTCATTTTCCAGAGGGTTTTGATGTAAAGAGTTTTCATTTGCAGATATAGAGGACAAAGATAACAGTAGGGCAGGAAATAATTTACAAACTAGCAGGCTGAATTATTATAATAAATCTCACCTGGCTAAAGATGATAATGATGTGATAATAACTGTTTCTTTCCCTATTATTCTCTATGGAGAGAACTTAGTAAAACTAACTTGGTGGGCATTTCATCTGACACATTGGAAGTTTACTATTTCTCTTTGAGTTAGGTAGGGCTGGAAGGCTGATATACACAGGGGGATTTTAACATTATACCTAACTTTGCAAGTGTAGAAACAACCAATATAACCTAAAAATTTTTAATTGTCCCACGAGATATTCTTGGGCATTTTTATCCCTTGGTAGATTTTCAGACACTGAGGTTCCCACAGTGCAATATAAAAATGTTCAAATAATACCTAGTTCACAATTAAGAACTGAGGTTTCTTAATGTTCCATGTAAATAATAACATAATCAAAACTACTTTTCAACCACCATGTTTTTTGCTTTTATTAATTTTCCTATCTAGCCCACTAAGTACTGCACTAATCAATATATATTATTGGCCAATTAGCATGAAAATTAAAACTAGGAATGTTGGCATTTTAACCCGAAGAAATAAATAATTCAATAGGGGAAATACATCACCTAGCACCATTCAAGTAACTGAGTAAAGAAAAACTATATGTACATAACGCACATAAAGTTAGTATAAGTTTAGTTGGGCATTTGTCTTGGTAGGTGTTAAAATCCCTGTAGAATTTACTTTGATTATTAAACTTAAATTTTTTTTTTGTTTCACAAAAATACTTTTTATACTCCAGGAATTTACTTTAATGTTAATATTTATATTTTTATATTTCTGAATTTAACAATATAATTATAATAAGTACAAGTAAGTGTGCATTGAATACTGATTATGTACCAGTCATTGTGCTAAATACTGTATATGAAATAACCCTTTTAGTATCAAAATAGCCCTAGGAAGAAGCTGGAGGAGCTCATGAGGTTAGCAAGAAATCTTAAGCAAATAGCTGGGAAATGACAAACAATTCCATTTAATAAAAAGTAGTATCATTACTTTAATTTTGTTATTCTGCTCATTTATGTTGGTTCACTTTGCTAAGAATGTCCCTCAATCCCATTCCACTTTCATACCTGCAAATAAAAGCTGTCGATAATTCAAAGTAAGTTTAACTTACATTCTCTCTGAGAAGCCTTTCTACATTCCTTTACCTGAAGCATCTCCAACATTCCAAACTTCCATAGTAGAAGGCAAACCTTTATAAAGCACCCATTATTCTCTACTCTTTTATTAAGTTATGCATACAAGCATTTGTTTACCTTAATTGTATTGTGATTTTATTTATTTTTTATTTTTGTGGATATATAATAGGTGTTTATGTATGGGTTATATGAGATATTTTGATACAGGCATGCAATGTCTAATAATCATATCTGGGTAAATGGGATATCCATCACCATAAGCATTTATCCTTTGTGTTACAAACAAAGCAGTTATACTCTTTCAGCTATTTTTAAATGTACAGCTAAATTATTTTTGACTATAGTCACCCTATTGTGTTAGCAAATACTAGGTCTTATTCCACCCTAATTATATTATAAATGACAGGAGGTCAGGAATTGTGGTTCTGTTATACCAGTGTCTTGTACAGACTCCACTAAAATAAGCATTTGCTGAATTTATGCTGTATTCCTCTATTTATAAATACAGTATACTTAGTTTAATAAAATTCAAATTACATTTTATGATAACATGTAAAGCAATAAAAATTCATGCACTATAGAAAAATGTAATTGTTCTACTTCTAATAAGATAGTTAAATAGAAAAATGATACAAGATACCATAATGACTAACAATGTCAATTAAGGACCACAGTAATATAAAACAGGATAATAAAATTGAAAAAAATTTGCATTGATTATTTTTGATACTATTTCATCCTTCAGAAAAAGATAGTCAACAGCAACACTTCATAATATCTACTGAAATAATAACTCAAATAATGTTTTTGATTTTATTTTGTGTCCATATTTCATTAATTAAAAAATTACTCTGCTGGGCATGGTGGCTCTTGCCTGTAATCCCAGGACGTTGGGAGGCCGAGGGGGATGGATCACCTGAGGTTGGAAGTTTGAGACAAGCGTGGCCCACATGGTGAAACCACGTCCCTACCAAAAATACAAAAAATTAGCTAGGTATGATGGTGGGTGGCTGTAATCCCAGCTACTCGAGAGGCTGAGACAGGAGAATCGCTTGAACCCAGGAGGCAGAGGTTGCAGTGAGCCGAGATCACATCATTGCACTCCAGCCTGGGCAACAAGAGTGAAACTCCCTCTCAATTAAAAAAAAGAAAAAAAAAGTACTCAAAGAAAAAAGCATAAGCGTTAGCAGAAAATACTTTGAAATTTCCCAGAATGTAAACCATCTATTTCAAATTAATGACATAAAGTTATATATGAGAAAAGGTCTTGGTGGGTAGGGGGGATTGAGGTTTCATAAAACCAGTGATTTCAATATTTTAATATATTATTTATTTAGGTATCATCTACATTTAAAAGCAGTTATTTGGTAAAAGCAGTTATTTGGTAAATTCTGCTTTATTTCTGATAATAGTAGACAGAGATGAGAAGTAACAACAATGTTTTCAAAAACCTAAATGCCACCTTTTTTTAAAAAAAAAAAAGCAAATAGAATTCTTGTGAACTTATTTCCAACATTTTTAACAAGTTTTTCTGTTCACGTATTGTTTTTATTAAAGCATTTGCATTTGCACTTTGTGAAATAAAATTGATACACCAGAAACCTGTTCCACCATTATCTCTTGAGACCTCAAGGTGATAAAAAGTTCATACCATAGCTCTTCTTCTTCTTTTACGACTAATGCAAAGAAAGGGCACCTATTTGAGACACAAAATCCAAAGAGAAGAAAAATATGCCATTTTGCTTTTGCTATTGTTGATGACGATGATTTTAAA
>NW_012115444.1:510766-511126 GCF_000951035.1 Colobus angolensis palliatus
GTTAGGGAGGATTCCCTCTTTTTCAGTTGATTGGAATAGTTTCAGAAGGAATGGTACCAGCTCCTCTTTGTACCTCTGGTAGAATCAATCACTGATACTCTTTCTTCCAGTTGATCGAGTTGGTTACTGAAGCTTGTGCATTTGTCACGTAGTTCTCATGTCATGATTTTCATCGCTGTCAGTTCTTTTATGGTCTTCTCTGCATTGACTATTCTAGTTATCTATTCATCCATTCTTTTTTCAAGGTTTTTAGTTTCTTTGCGCTGGTTATGTAGTTCCTCCTTTAGCTCTGAGAAGTTTGATCAACTGAAGCCTTCTTCTCTCAACTCATCAAAGTCATTCTTTGTCCAGCTTTGTTCC
>NW_012115444.1:511506-542231 GCF_000951035.1 Colobus angolensis palliatus
GAGTGTTGCTGTCTGATTCTTGCTGTGGAAGCTTCGTCTCAGAGATGTATCCAGCAGTGTGAGGTGTGAGGTGTCTGTCTGTACCTAGTGGGGGATGTATCCCAGTTAGGCTACTCAGGGGTCAGGGACCCACTTGAGCAGGCAGTTTGTCCATTCTCAGATCTCAACCTCTATGCTGGGAGAACCACTGCTCTCTTCAAAGCTGTCATACAGGGACATTTACATCTGCAGAGGTTTCTGCTTCCTTTTGTTCAGCTATGCCCTGTCCCCAGAGGTGGAGTCTACAGAGGCAGGCAGGCCTCCTTGAGCTGCGGTGGGCTCCACCGAATTCGAGCTACCAGAAGGCTTTGTTTACCTACTTAAGCCTCAGCAGTGGTGGTGTCCCTCCCCCAGTCTTGCTGCTGCCTTGCAGTTAGATCTCAGACTGCTGTGCTAGCAATGAGGGATGCTCCGTGTGGGACCCTTGGGCCAGGTGTGGGATATAATCTCCTGGTGTGCCATTTGCTAAGACCGTTGGTAAAGTGCAGTATTAGGGTGGGAGTTACCCAATTTTCCAGGTGTTTTCTGTCTCAGTTTCCCTTGGCTAGGAAACGGAATTCCCTTCTCCATTGTGCCTCCTAGGTGAGGCGATGCCTCGCCCTGCTTCAGCTCTCGCTGGTTGGGCTGCACCCACTGACCAGCACTGACTGTCTGACATGCCCCAGTGAGATGAACCTGGTACCTCAGTTGAAAATGCAGAGATCACCTGTCTTCTGTCGATTTTTTTATCTTTTAAAATAGCCCATCCAGGGCACTCCCATGTAACCTTTCCATATTTAAAATATTAAGTTGAACATAATGCCCATTCAAAAATATGTTCTTGGCACACACCAGACACTTAAATGTAAAAACAAATTTCTTTTTTCCTTTTTTTTTTTTTTTTTGAGACGGAGTTTTGCTCTTGTTGCCCAAGTTGGGGTACAATGGCGTTATCTTGGCTCACTGCAAGCTCCACGTGCTGGATTCTCCTGCCTCAGTCTCTCGAATAACTGGGATTACAGGCGTGTGCAACCATGCCAGGCTACTTTTTTTGTATTTTTAGTAGAAACAGGGTTTTTCCATGTTAGCCAGCTGGTCTTGAACTCCTGACCTCAGGTAATCCATCTGCCTCAGCCTCCTAAAGTGCTGGGATTACAGGTGTGAACCACCAAGCCCAGCCAACAAATTTCTTATATGTCAAAAGTGCTGACTCTGAACAACTGGAATATAGCTAGCACATCTTTGAAGTTTGGAATCTGACATAGGCAAAGCAGATCACCAGAATGTAATTACATGTGGCTGTAGCTCAACTATCATTGGTAGGCACTTCTATGTTTATAATGTTACTTAATAAATATGAAAACATGTTATATTTATCCACCAAGGTTATTTTCTAGAAAAATTATGTTCTACACAATTTAAGAAAGTAATGAAGAATGTTAGGCCTAACTATAGTGTCATGAGTATAAACGGTAATGACCAATTTCTCTTAGCAAATGGCCAAATTTTTAAAAAATTTGCCCATGAAATTGTCTATGAAAATAAATGTTTACTAGAGAAAAGTCAGACTTAGCAATACTAAATATGTACTTGAATTATTTCTCATATGAAATACAAAAACATTAGCAGGGTGTGGTGACATGCACCTATAGTTCCGGCTAACTGGGAGGCTGAGGCAGGAGAATCGCTTCAACTCAGAAGACCTAGGTGATGGAGTGAGCCTCCCTCTCCAAAAACAAAAGAAGAAAAGAAATTCACATGGAATTAATGTTTATCTAGTATTTATGCCTCCTATGATAGGAGTTTTATATATTATCATAATGATAGGCCAGAATTTTAAATGCACTAAGAGCTGACACATGATATGCTGGTTGAAACAAAATGGCATAACTGAGACACGATCATGAGAGAACTTACCTAATTCCATGGAAACTTCTAATTCTCTTTCTTTCTTTTTGAGATGCAGTCTCACTCTGTCGCCCAGGCTGGAGTCCAGTGACGCGATCTCAGCTCACTGCAAACTCCGCCTCCCGAGTTCAAGCAATTCTCCTGCCTTAGTCTCCCAAGTAGCTGGGACTACAGGTGTCCGCCACCTCATGAGGCTAATCTGTATTTTTAGTAGAGACGGGGTTTCACCGTGTTAGCCAGGATGGTCTCCGTCTCCTGACCTCATGATTCGCCTGCCTCGGCCTCCCAAAGTGTTGGGATTACAGACGTGAGCCACTGCACCCAGCCAGAAACTTCTAATTTTTAAATGACCAAGAGATATGATTATATGAAGAGAACTGCTTCTTAGAAGATTGGTGTAGGGGACTAGATGAAGTGATTATTTGTTTGCACAATGTTTGTATAAATTTAGGAGAAAAACAAAAATTAAGATAAGTCAACATTTGTTGAGTACCTTTTGTGTAGGAGTGTTAGATTTTTCATTTAAAGAGATATCGTTGATGTGAAAGGAAATTAATATCATTATATTGTGATGGGTGCAATGAGTGAGGTAGGCTTTAAGTGCAGTGGGATCTCCAGACATGAGAAAGGAGGGATCTAACTATGGGAGGTACATAGGAACCTAAGGTAGCCTAGATTTTCCAACCAGTTGTTCATTTCATGTTTTAATTTTAAAAGGGATAGAGTTCCTTGGTACCTGGCTAAAGGAATAAAGATCAATATTTTTGTCTTTTTTTTAATTTTCATTTTTTTGAGATGGACTCTCTCTCTGTTGCCCAGGCTGGCATGCAGTGGCACAATCTCGGCTCACTGCAACCTCCCCTTCCTCGGTTCAAGCGATTCTCCTGCCTCTGTCTCCCTTGTAGCTGGGATTACAAGGTGTGTCACCACGCCTGGCTAACTTTTTGTATTTTTAGTAGAGATAGGGTTTCACTGTGTTGGCCAGGGTGGTCTCAAACTCCTGACCTCAGGTGATCCACCAGCTTCAGTCTCCCAAAGTGCTGGGATTACAGGAGTGAGCCACCACGCCCAGCCTATTTTTGTCTAATTCAGCATTTTAAGGAATTCGTCAACATTTTAAAAGGCTATAAACAAGGTGGAAAAAACTACTATGGAATATAAATATATAATATTCCACTCTATCTAATTGTTTTTTTAGTTGTCTCTTTTACATCTGCCTTTGCCATACAGGAAACATTTTTCAACTGTGAGCAAAACTGGAACAGTTGCTAAAGTTCTTAGGCTCAGAAGAGATTCAACAGCTAGTCCTCATTTTGGCCCAGATGGACTTCATTTATTGCGGTCATTTAAAAGTTTTACTTCCTTCTTGACCTGGCTATAATCAGTCTCTTACAAGGACCTTAATTTGAAAATACATACTGTATAATTCTTGGATATTTTCTTTTCTTTATATTATAATTTTGTCATTTAAATGTTATGATGTATATCTTTTATTTACTCAATTATATCAGTAATCATTTTGGTGTAGGAATGTAAATTGTAACTATAGATAAAAAGTGCACATCTCAAAAAACTATGTAGATTTACTGTGGAAAACAAAAAAACTCCAGAATATCTGATAGAAAAATTCAACATTTTAAAGAAATATCATGTAAAACTTGCATTTTGTTAGTTTAAAATTAGAATTCAATGTCTGTGGGGTAGCAAAAAAAAAAAAAAAATGTAGAATTTAAAAATGAGCAAAAATTCATGGAAGCAGTTATTTTTATTATTATTGTTATTTCTATTATTATTGCAGTCCAAAATTGGATAAGCATATTTCAACAATACTTTCCTCCTAGCGCAGTCCCATATTCATATACATCAGCTAAATATCCATGATGATTTTACTTTTATTGTTCTGGTAACAGTACTAGATCACTGATGAATACCCCTCTTTTGATTTATCATTTTTAAACCATGTGTATGAATTATCTACCGTAAAAACAGATTTATTTATACACATGACAACAAAGAATATATGTATATATGGTTAAACCATACAAAATTATCATTTTATAGGCCCAAAATAGTTAATGCTTACTACATGTCAGATATATTATGTAACTTTTGTATATTATTTTGTTTATTCCTCCAAATAACTCCATTATTATAGCTATTTTCAAAATTTCTTCTTTAAAAACATGATGACAGAGAGAGCTTAACCTGTCCAAATTGCAATAATTAAATAGCAGGATTTAATCTCTGCAATTCTGACACAGGATTGCATGCACTTAAAAACTGCAATGTATAAATACCACCTACTGGTTATTTTAATGCATTTAAATTTAAAACTCAGGCCTCTTAATCTAACATTAAAGATTTAAAATAATTTTTCTTGATTTTCAATGTGTATTAGTCTGTTTTTATGTTGCTGATAAAGATATACCCAAGTCTGGGAAGAAAAAGAGGTTTAATTGAACTTACAGTTCCGCATAGCTGGGGAGGCCTCAGAATCATGGTGGGAGGTGAAAGGCACTTCTTACATGGTGGCAGCAAGAGAAAATGAGAAAGATGCAAAAGTAGAAATCCCTGAAAAAACATCAGATCTCATCAGACCTGTTCACTACAATGAGAACAATATGGGGGAATTGCCCCCATGATTCAAATTATCTCTCACTGGGTCAATCCCACAGCACGTGGGGATTATGGGAGTACAATTCAAGATGAGATTTGGGTAGGGACACAGAGCCAAACCATATCACTATGTAAGCAGAGAAATTCAATCTCTCTATACTTTCTTGTATGATTCTCCTATCTTCCAGCTCCAATGTTTATCAGATTAGTCATTATTTTTACTTCGTCAAGATGTATATCAAGCAGATTTTCTTCTACATTTTATACATCTTAATTTTAAAAGTGGAAAACATAGTGTTTATGTTAAGAGTTATGCAAATATTTACTTTAGAATAAGATAGTATATTTGAATGTATAAAAATAATTTAATCCAATGTTTCTAAACCACTGATGCTCTAAGAACCATGTTCCATGAGACAAAATTTTACTGGTAAGGACTTCTACTTCTGACCAAGATAGAGTAATATTGTTCAGAGTTACCTTTCTATCTAAAACTTCAAAAGTTGGATAAGATATATAAAATTATTTTTTAAGACACTGCACTGAATATCAGAAAATGAAAGACAGTTATCCCTGGGAACTGGTAAACAAATAAAGTCAGCTTTACAATTTCTCCAGCTTTCTGCCTTGCAAGACTTTCTAAGAAGCATTGCCGTGAAAGAGAGAAGCCCAGAGGGACCTGGCAGGTCTCCTAAGTGGAAAAGACACAGTTGAGAGTCTGGGAAAACCAACACAGCTAAAATTCACAGGACAGAGTAGCAGAGAGGAGAGCTGCACAAAAATAGAACTCTGGAGATAGGCGGTGGTTCCTATTGAGTATTCAGCTGAGTACTAATCAGTGCATTCCTGGGAGGAAACCACTTGAGGCCAAGAAAAAAGCACTTCACATGATTAGCACTTGTGTGGGGCTGGGAAGAATGCCTGTTCTCACCAGCCAGACTAGAAAATCTCATGATTTGTGACATTGGACAGAGCACACAGAAACGCCTTGCCTTAGTAGTGAGGAATAATATCCCGTAGATTAAGCACCACTACGATCTTACCTAAGTTAGAAATCTTAAAAGCAAATCTGAAAAGGCTAAAACTGTTTCCAAGTAATTTAACAGCAACTCAGAGCAAAGGTCAAGAATATGTATAGGAATATAAAATTATCCAGCACTTAACAAAGTAATATTCTCAGTGCCTGACATCTAATAAGAAATTACCAGGCACTCAAAGAAGCAGGCAAATACAACCCATAATAAAATAATAAATGAATTGAAATCAACCTAGAACTGAGGCATATGTTAGAGTTAGCAGACAAGGATAGTAAGCCAGTTATGATTACTGTCAGGAGCTCTGAAGAGCCTGACATTTTGTGGTAGCTGCGATTTAGCAAGTTAACTTGCCACAGTTTTATGGATGCTTTCAGAAGACATGAGGGTCCAGGCTCAAAGGACCTTATTACTCTTAGCAAAGAAAGTAGTGTGAACTCAAATTTGCATTTGGGCCTCTTGCCTTCAAGTGCAGAGGTCACATAGAGGGGCCTAGATGAATGTTATACCTCCAGTGGGTTTCATCATAACCAAGGAATCTTAGTTTAGATGATTAAAACCTTTTATGGTAGAAGGAAAATAAAACATTTTTTCCCTAGGGTAAAAAACCCACTATATTTATTATACAATAATAAGCAAGTCTGCTGTTTGTTCCAGGAGGAGATACTGTCTCTATTTTCTAAGGTTGCTTGCTCTACAACCATCCTTGAAAACATAAAGACAGTTTTTCTGCTAGCAAGATGTGCAGAAATATGAGAGATTTGTATATACTCTCTACACTCTAAAAGATGAAAATTCAAGCAGCACATATGAAAACAGTAATGTGTAAATCAAAAATATGTATTAAAAATTTGTTTATTATTGCTGCTTTGGTATTCATTTTTAGACCTGACATAAGTTGTTGGAAACCTAGTCATACCCCATTACCTTTGATCTAGTTAAAAATTCTCCATGTGGTGGTTGCAATATAGCCCACTTGTTTCTTAGCTCACTGACCCCAAACCCAACACACAACACAGCTGCTGACTATGATAAAACCTATTGGTCATCATTAGAGTCACATAAATAAGTTCCCCATTTTGTATGCATTTTCTTTTCTGTTTTTTTCTTTTTTTCTTTTTTCTTTTGGAGATGGAGTCTCACTCTGTTGCCCAGGCTGGAGTGCAGTGGCAGGATTTCGGATCACTGCAACCTCTGCCTCCTGAGTTCAAGCAATTCTCCTGCCTCAGCCTTCCAAGTAGCTGGGATTATGGGCACACACCACCACCATGCTTGTCTAACTTTTTGTATTTTTAGTAGAGATGAGGTTTAACCATGTTGGCCAGGCTGGTCTTGAACTTCTGGCCTCAAGTGATCCTCCTGCCTCCACCTCCCAAAGTGCTGGGATTACAGGTGTGAGCCACCATGCCCAGCCTATATGTGCTTTCTTTACTCCAGCTAATCCATAGCCCCTGCAGAAAAGCCTAAGGGAAAACTCTCATGGACTGCATTCAAGGCATAGTTCCACAGATTCTCTTTCTCTCTTCTCTCTCTTTTGTTCCCCACCTACTGACTGAGCTCCCTGCTGCCTCCAGACTTCCTGTCAGCCTCCGCCTTAGAACTCCTAATTCTTTCATGCGTTTTAGTTTTACTTCCTCATTGTGTCTCATTGGCATTCACATTTGAACCAACTTTTCCTCTGGTGAGGGCTCTCCTAGAGAATTTTATCTTTGCTTATGGCCACTCTTGACAAAGAGATCTCAAGACAAATTAGAAAGAAACCATAACAGTAAAAATTATAACAATGTATTGGATAAGATTTATTTCAGATTAGACATTTCAAAAAGATTTATAAATTTAAAGACATAGTAATAGAAATGAAACATAGAAGGAAAAGATAATGATAATAATAATGATGGTTAAACAAACAGAACATCAATGAACTGTAGTACAGGTTGAAGTGGCAGAGTATAAATGTGATTGAAATCCCAGAAGAAAAGAGAAGAGGGGACATAAAGAACTATAGATGAAATAATGTTTAAAAAATTTCCAAATTTGATGGAAACAATTACCCATATTTCCTAAATCCCAATAAACCTTTGTTAAGTAAGAAACTGAAGGGGCTAAGATTTTATTTTATTTGCACACTAGTTAGTCCATATACTGACAGAATACACAAGATCTCTGGGTCAGAAAAAGAGACCATTCATTACTCAGAGCCAAAAGAGCAGATCGAGCAGCATCTCACTTTAGTTCCACAAGACCAAATCCCCAGAGTGATGTGATGTGGACCAGATGTTACCTGAATTTGCAGAGAAATGCACAACAGAAGAGGAACTCTAAGGTTTACCATATGCCCAGGAAGCCCCATGAGAGGTTCCTTAGGAGTCACTATAAATCTGCATTCTGACTGATATATATATCACTGGATAGGTCCCAATAATCATAAATAATAACAACACTAAAGACACCATGTATACCCCAGTTATTGTACTTCTTGTGGGAAGGTCCTGCATTGGCCTGCTTCCCTTAGAAAACGTGGTGACTTGCCTCATAGGGGGTGGTTATGAGAAACCTTTAAGTGTTTAAGAAAATGCCACCAGTAGGCCGGGTGCGGTGGCTCACGCCTGTAATCCCAGCACTTTGGAAGACTAAGCCGGGTGGATCATGAGGTCAGGAGATTGAGACCATCCTGGCTAACACAGTAAAACCCTGTCTCTACTAAAAATACAAAAAATTAGCCAGGCATGGTGGCAGGCACCTGTAGTCCCAGCTACTCTGGAGGCTGAGGCAAGAGAATGGTGTGAACCCACGAGGCAGAGCTTGCAGTGAGCTGAGATGGAACCACTGCACTCCAGCCTGGGTGACAGAGCAAGATTATCTCAAAAAAAAAAAAAAAAAAAGAAAGAAAAAGAAAAAGAAAATGCCACCAGTAGACCATGTAGTCTTCAGAAAGCTGTAAAGATCTCTCCAAAATCATGGTAACTGGAGTTATTCAGGAAACTTTTCAGGAGGATACATAACTCATTATATATTTTTTGTACTTTTATTGATATAGTCATAGCCCCATATTTTGAGGGTGCATGTAATATTTTCTTATATGTATACAATGTGTTATTATTAAATCATGGTAATTGGCATATCCATCACCTAAAGTATTTATCTTTTCTTTCTATTGGGGACATTACAATTGGATGCTTTTTCTTACCAAAGGGACTTAATTAGAAAAAGTGGTATGAAATTTGTCCTTGACTATAGCTGACATCCTCAGTGGCATCATCTGGACCCTGAAAGGCACTCAGATCATCTTTACCTCACTGGTTAGGTTTGTGACAGATGATGGCACTTACCAGGCTTCCTCCTTGCAGGCCAAGGTCGGGTCTGTGCAATCACTGATACATCGTGCTATAAGTGGATGAATGTCTCTGGCCAGTTGGGAAAGTCAACACATGAACTTAAAAAGAAATCTACCTGGATTTCTAAGTTAGATTCTGTTGGTTCATGGCATTTATTCAGAGTAGATATGAAGCTGTAGGGGGCATGACTGAGATCAGTATTGCAAGTAGACTTCATTTTGTTGTTCAGAGTCTTGTTGACAATAGTCTTAAATAAATGCTGTATGAGACAAACAAAATGTATTTGGTCCCATGCAGTGTCAATTAAATAAATCAAAATTGCCAAAAAAAGTGATACATACATGGGAACATTCACAAAGGAACATAACTATATAGAAAGGATGAGTGAATCTGTTGGGAGTCAATTCTCAATGGTTTTATTACATAGCCTGGGACTTCTAAGCAAAGGGGATGTTTGATTAGCAAACAACTAGAGATTTAGAGATGTACTTCCCCAGAAATCTCCCAAAATAATAAAGAGAAATCCTTCTCTTTCTTCTTCCCAGAGACATTTGCCTAAATTGGGAGATTCTGCGGTAATCAGAATGCTGAAACGACTCCAAAGTTTCTGTCTCCCTGGTTTGTACATTTTGTGTAACCTCTCCCCATGAGTATCATGGGCTTTCACTTCCATGATTAGACTGCACATTTAGCAAAGGTTAAAAAAAAAAGAGAAATTCCAGTGTAATTAATGTCCCTAATCAGTTGACTTTACATTAATCAACAGGAAGATCATCCTGGGCAGGCATGAGTTAACTAAGTAAGTCTTTTAACGCAGCACCCAGGCTTTCCCTGAAGGAGGAGGCTTAAAGTAGTAGACACACTCTTCTGCTGACCTTGAGGAAGCAAATTGACATGCTGTGAATTGCCTACAGAGTACCAAGAAAGGTAATAAAATAAAATCACTAACTAAGAAATTAACCCAAAAAATGCATAAAAAGAAGAAAAATAAAACAAAGGGCTCTAGGATCTGAGAGTCACAGTCATAAAACTTCAAGAAACCAAATACTTCCAACCATTTATATAATTTTTTTTTTTTTTTTTGAGATGGAGTCTCACTTTTTCACCCTGGCTGCAATGGCTCTATCTTGGCTCACTGCCACCTCCACCTCCAAGGTTCAAGTGATTCTCCTGCCTCCGTCTCCTGAGTAGCTGGATTACAGGTGCCCACCACCACATTCAGCTAATTTTTTGGATTTTTAGTAGAGATGGGGTTTCACCATGTTGGTCAGGCTCGCCTCGAACTCCTGACCTCCACTGATCCACCTGTTTCGACCTCCCAAAGTGTTGGGATTACAGGCGTGAGCCAGTGCACCCAACTATATGAACTTGAAATAGCACCCCAAGCTCCAGATAAGATCACAGCTGGTTTACATCTAAATTGCAGCCTCTATAACTTTAAGCAGAGTACATAGCTAATCCACGTGCCCAGATACTTTGGAAACTTTGAAAGAATAAATATATAGCATTAAAGTTACGGTAATTTATTATGCAACAACAGAAAACCAATACACATGCCTTTCCTATATTCTGGGATGAGTAATATGTCTCTGGAGAAATATTGTGCCAACAATATTACACAATTTGAGAGTTTTCTAAATGTTGGGGTTTTTCTCTAGTGCATCCTACTTCATGTGCAGGTAGCATGTGGCCCATATCACATTGCTTTGCGGGGTTTGGAGCTTGGGAAACTAGCTCAAGATGTTCTGACTACTGTTTTGGTTATGAGTAATGAGTAGTCAGTTTCTCTGACCTATCTATCTTACATCTTCTTACATAACACGGTAGCAAGCAAACTTGTTAGCTTATAAATGAAGTAAAATATGAGACAATTCAGTTTAACAGTCACAAGCACAAAATACATGAACTTTTATATATTTTGTGACATCATAATTAAAATGGCTCAAATCCATTGATAACAAATATTAAAGATACTAGAAAAAAGGACACTCTGCATACAAAAGAAAAAAGATCAAAAATAACTGCAGATTTATCACTGAAAATAATGCACACAAAAGAGTGGAGTAATATGTTTGAAGCATTAGGAGGAAACATTTTTTATGAGATGGAGTCTCACTCTGTCATCCAGGCTGGAGTGCAATGGTGCAATCTCAGCTCACTGCAACCTCCACCTCCTGGGTTAAAGTAATTCTCTTGGTTCAGCCTCCTGAGTAGTTGGGATTGCAGGTGCACACAACTAAGCCCAGTTAATTTTTGTATTGTTAGTAGAGACAGGGTTTCACCATGTTGGTCAGGCTGGCCTTGAACTCCTGACCTCATGATCTGCCCACCTTGGCCTCCCAAAGTGCTGGGATTACAGGAGTGAGCCACTGTGCCCAGCTGGAAACTTTTAAAATATAGAATTATATACCTAGTAAAACAATTTTTTTCATAAATGAGAGCAAAATGAACACTGTTTTAGACTTACAAAAACTTAAAATTCATCACCAGCAGATTTATACTATAAGGAATATTAAAGAAAGCTCTTCAGGCAGAATCAAAATGATATCAGATGCAAGTCTGCATTTTCTCAAAGGAGCTTAAGAGCACCAGAAATGGCAATTGAATATATAAAAATTTTTCTTACTTAAATAGTTTTAAAGATAATTTGCTGTTAAAATATAGTAAAAATGTAGTGTGGAGTCTACGTATATATAAAGGTGAAATTCATGACAGGAAGGGTGAATAAAAGAACTGAAGTATAGTATTATGTTTGTTATAATATACATGAAATTTTATAATATCACTTCAAAGTAGACTCTACTAAGTAAAAGGTATAACCATAAATCTTAAAACAATCATTAAAAAACATCAACCAAAAAGGTAGCAAATTAAAAAAAGGATAAAACAGAACCATTGAAAAATAATTAATCCAAAAGCAGGCCATGAAAAGAGAAAAAAGGGGGCTGAGACTGATGGGGAAAATGCAAAATAATTACTAACATGATAAATTTAAACCTAACTAAATTAATAACCACATTAAATGTATACAGTCTAAGTGTCCCAGTTGACAGACAGATATTATGACATAAAATAGCAAGATCCTACTATGTCGTGCTTACAAAAAAAAAAAAAAAAATACTTTAAGTATAAAGATACATATAGGTTAAAGTAAAATGATAGAAAAAGATATATCATGTGCTATTAATACTAATCAAAGTAGATTTTAGAGCAAGGAACATTACCAGTAAGAAATAAATGTGATTTCAGGAAGAAAACTAATAAATTCAGTAAGATGACATAAGAATTCTAAATGTTTATGTACCTAATAATAGAACTTCCAAAGAAGTGAAACAAAAATTGACAAACTGCAAAGGAAACAGACAAATTCACAATCATGGTTAGAGATTTCAATGCCCTTTCTCAATAACTGATAGAAAAGTAGAAACTAATTCAATAAAGATATAAACAATGAACGACATTATTAACAAACTTTACTTAATTTACCTGTTGACATTTCTAAACTTACCTCTGTCTCCAACAACAGCAGAATACAGATTCTTCTTACATGTATACAGAACATAATCAGGGCCATAAACAAATCCTCAGTAAATTTAAAATGATCCATGATATACAAAGTGTGTTTTCTGAAAACAATGGAATTAAATTAGAAATCAATAGAAATACTTTTGGAGAATGAATGGATATCCAAATAGCCATGAGTCAAATTCCAAAAAAAAAAAGAGGAAGAAATTAAAAAGCATTTTGAACGTAATGAAAATTGACACATAACAAGAAAATGTGTGAGTTGCCACTAGGAGAGTACTGAGGAAAATAGTTATATCACCATACATCTATATTTAAAAAAATTCAAGAAATAATTTAGCTTCTACCGTAAGAAATTAGAAAGAGAGAAAATGAAACCAAATTATGTAGGAACAAAAGAAATAAAATAGATCATACTAAAATCAAACATAAAACATGAAAACAATAGAGAAAAAAACTTGAAAACCTGACAGTGGCTATTTTAGAAAATAAGTAGCATTTACACATCTCTAGCTAGTTAAATACATTTAGGAAAAGGAGAGAGTGAAGACACAAATCATCAATATCAGGGAAGAAAAGATAATAGACTCTTGAGATATCTAAAAACCTTAAGAAAAATTAATATCAATTATATGAAAACAAATTTGAAAACAGACTAAATGAACAAATTTCTTGAAAGGCACAAGTTAACAAGCTCATTAAAGAAAAATTTACGAAGAACTTCATATCTTTTAAGAAAGTTGGCTATATACTTAAAACTATTCTGCTCCCCAAATATCTCTGGCCCAAATAACTTCATTGGCAAATTCTATAAAATATTGAAGGAATATATCAATTCTACACAAACTTTGAAGTACAAGAAATTTTTTTAACTCATTCAATGAGGTTAGCATTAACATGTTACCAAAACTTGGTAAAACAGGAAAAAGAAAAGTTCAAATTGATACCCTTCATGAACACAGATGCAAAGATTACAGACAAAATTTCAACAAATACATCAAACAATATATAAAAAAAAAACATGAACAATTGAGTATTTTCCAAGCAATAAAAAGTTAGTTTGACATTAAAAATTGATCAATATAATTCAATAACATGTTGAATTTAGTTTAACAAACTAAAAAACAAAATCTATATAATTAACTTAGTAAATGCAGGAAACTTATTTGAAAAATGAAATGATATCAAAAATGAATGTTCGATTAAAACAACAAAACAACACAACAGCAACAACAAAACACCCTCAGCAAACAAGAAATAGAAGGAAACTTTCTCAGTCTGATAGTAGACTTTTTGTAAAACCTATAACTAACATAATACTTGATGAAAAATTCAATGTTTTTCCTAAAAGATCATAATCAAGACAAGAATATTCACTCGTTTCATTTCTATTCAACATTGAGAAGAGTTTCTAGCCTGTGCAATCAGACAAGAAAAATGCATAGAGCACATCCTTATTGCAAAGGAAGTAAAATAGTCTTTATTCACAAGTGACATTACAGTCTATGGAGAAAATTAGATAAAATCTATAAAATATTCATACTAGAACAAATAAATGCGTTTACTACCTCGCAGGATAAAATATTATAACATAAAATGAATTATATTTTATTTACTAGCAATGACAATAAGAAATTGACATAGAAATACTATTTACAGTAGCATCAAAATATAAGATATTTAGGAATCCTTCTAACAAAAGTTGTGAAAGATTTTTACATTGAAAAGAATAAAATGTTACTGAAAAAAATTAAGCATGCAAATAAGTGGAGAGCTATATATCTTTTGTGTATCAGAAGACTTAATCTTGTGATGAGAAGCCAATTCTTTCTAAATTGGTCTATAGATCTGATAAAATCACAATACTTAAGTTGGATTTTCCTCAGAATTGAAAAGTTGATTCTAAAATTCAGCTGGAAAGAGAAAGGACCTAAAGTCAATCAACATAATTCTTTGTCTTAACAAAGGAATAAAATAAAAAGTTATCAATGGAAGAATAAAATACATTTAATAAAATGTATCTCTCTTTTAAAATGAAAACTCGCAGCAAAGTAAATATTAAAAAAGAACAGTCTAAGTTTATTAAAGCTTATATCCTAGTTATCTCACATTATTTTCATGACCTCTTCTAGACAGTTTTTCATGTCTTTTATGTGGTTGCTGTTATCTGAGGACTTTTGATTATGTTCAAAGTGCCCATGTTACATGACTGGCAGTTAATTGTCGCTGTTGACTGAAAACTCAGTTGGTGCTGTCAATCAAAGTACCTATACACAACCTAACCATGTATCTTGATTTCTTACACCATGGTGGATGGGTTCTGAGTATCTGGAAAGTAGGTACTCCAAGAAATTCAGGCAGAAGCTGCACAATCTCTTATGTCCCCAAACATCACTTCTACCACGTTCTACTGTTCAAGCAAATACCAAACCTAGACCCAGACCAAATTCGTTGGTGGGGGCGGGGTCAGGGAGAGGGCAGAATTTGACTCTAGAAAGCATGTAACACAATAGATATTGTTAAAGCTTTCTTCGAAAAATAAAATCTGCTATAGAATATCTAAAGAAGCCTACATCTACGTTCAAATGTGTTTGTGAAATGTTGAATATTCACCCCTGAAATCGGTTACAAATAAAAATGTTCACACCTGTTTCTTTTATTTCACAGGAAGTACTGGTCAATGGCATAATAAATATTTAAAAAAGATTGAAAAGGTTATAAAATTGTCCATATTTGCAAATGCCATCATTGTGTGCATTGAAAATTCAAAGGAACATAAATAAAAACAAACTACTAAACTAATGAGTAAATTTTAAAAGGCAGTTGAATAAAAGTTAATATAGAAAAGAAAAATTGGCAACTTAAAACTAAATTTACACAAATGATATCATTTACAATAAAATATTGAATAAACATTAATATATTTGATGAAGATATGCAAGGTATTTAAACTAAAAAGTATAAAATATTGATAAGAGTAATTAAACTCCACCCAAATATCAAGAGATATGTCATAGATTAGAAGATGCAGTTACTTAGAAGTCAGTTGTTCCAAAATTGATCTATAGATTTAATGCAATCCCTATCAAAATTCCCTAGACTTGTCACAGAAATTGACAAAATTTAAAGAAAAATAATTTGCATGGAAATGTAAAGATATTTGAATGTTCCAAAGAATTATGAAGTAGAGAAACAAATGTGATAACCAATACTGTTTGATTTCAAAATTTATTAAAATATTATCATGATTAATATAATGGATATTGGCATAAAGACAGGCAAAATGATTGGTGTAAAAGAGGAGAAAACAAAATAAACCCATACATATATTGCAATTGATACTGTCAAAAACATCAGGATAATTCAACAAACAAAGGAAAAAGTTTTCAATAAAACGTGCTTGAACCACTAGATATTATATAGAAGAAATTTTGTTGTCTACTAAATCATAACATATGAATAAATTTGATATGAATCATAGGTATACATATGAAAGTTAAAAATACATCTAGAAAAAAGATTGGAGAATAGCCTCACTATTGTGAGGGTAAAATAAGAATTCTTAGGACACAAAATCTGAAAACAAAAACTAAAAAGATTAAGTGGACCTCATCAAAATTGCAAATTTCTCTTCATCAAGAGCAGGCATTAATGAGATGTAAATAATAAGTCACAGATTGGAAAAGAAAATTTTGAAAGAATTTATCGGTTAAGAGTCTTACAGCTAAAACATATTACATACACTCCTACAAATCAATAATAAAAAGATATATACATTTAAAATGGCATTTCACAGGGAAACTGGTCAATAATCATATAACTTCAAAAGTTATCAAGGAATTAAAATTGGAAGCACAATGAAATACTACTCTACATCCACCTGAATGGCTAAAATTATATGACAAAATTGTGACACCACAAAATATGAGTAAAGATTGTGTCCAGTTGGAAATTTACATTAGTGAGAGTATAAAATAGTGCAACCACACTAGAAATCTCTTTGTTGGCTTCTAAAAATAGGTAAACATTGTCTGTCTCATGATTCAACACTTCCATTCTTAGATATACCAATATGAATGAATATATATATAGCCACATTCACAGAAGCTTTATTGTAATGGCTCTAAATTTGAAACAACCTAAATAACCATCTGTGTTTTTGGCAAGTCATACAATAGAATATGCCACAGAAATAAAAAACAAGACAGCTATAACAAGAATGTGAAAACACTATGTTGAGTGAACCCACATACAAAGATTACATCCTACTTAATATCACATAGAAGCATTCAAAGACCAGACAAAGCTTATCTATGACAATAATTAGAATGGCAGCTGCTTCGGTGGAAGAGTGGATTGACTTTTTAGGGCACAAGTCATCTTCCCATGGTGATAAAAATATTCTTTATGTTGAACTGGATAATGTTTATTTATATAAATTTATAAAAATTACATTTTAGTTATAGGAAATTTTATTATATGAAAATTATAAAATCTTAATATAATAGAGAATAAATACTTAAAATAAAATTAACATCTCAATAAAATACTTAAAATAAAAATAACTTTTAGATAAAATATTACAAATAAAACAAAAATAAATTGCTGATTCTTACAAACCAGTGCAGTGCTTCTTTTATTTTGCCCATGTCAAATTTCTACCTTAGTAACCTCCTCCTTTTTTCATCTGCTCTTCTTTCTAGATTTATTTAAAATGTGGTTTCAGAAAATCTTAATGTACTTGCCCACTTACTTTTTGTGTTTCTACCACAACCACAAATAATTATCAACATTTTAGCACTTTGCACCTAATTATCTGTTGCTAATTTGGTGACCACCTCATCCTCCCTTTTTAAGTTCCCAATTCCTTTATTATGATAAAGAAGAAACCAAAGACAACAGTTCACAGAACCTCCTCCCCATGTTTCCAGGTTAAGTTTGTCAATAGAGAAACTCACTTGAGACTTGGAAAGTGGAATGGAAAGACAGCACATTATTTCCTGGAGCAGTTGCAGAGACATTTGTGAACAGGTATGGGATCTGTAGATTTTAGGTGTGCTTCTTGAGAAGTAGACACCCTGGTACTGCAACCTGAGAGTTATGGGGTGCCTTCCAGTGATTTCCCTTGAGAGTCACTCACTTGAGTCTTCAAGATGATTCTACTCTGCAGCCCAGGTGCAAACCACAAATATAGCAACAGTTGAATTTTTCTGACAAACTGAAGTGTCTTTCACATTGTGAGCTCAAATAGTTAATAGCAAGTTATTTGACCCTCACTCCTTTTGCCTTCCAGTGGTTGTGAAGCCTCTGTTATACAATCCCTTATAATGGAATTCATACAGAACACTTTCTTCCTGAAAGACTCCATGAATGATTTAAAGACTTAATACATTTTATGAAAATTATTTCTTTATGTGTTCTACTCCTCTACTAACTTGTGTTACTTGGCTATTGCAATTCCACAAAAACTGAAGTACAGAGGTTGAATTCTCATTGAATTACATGTTAAATCTGCATCCTTGAAGAAACAAAGCAAATTGGTCAGAGTTTATCACTTTGAATACCCAACTGCATGAGACATGGTTTGTGATCTGAAAGTGAATTTGTAGTTAGAGTTGAGGGCTCTCCTTGCTTTTCTGATACATCAGGCAGTACAGAAGATACCACCCTGCCCTCCTCATCATGCTCCTTCCCCCAGCAGCACACACAATTGGAGGTTGATGTGTCACATGGCACCTGGAATAAACTTGTGTGCTTGAATGCTATCTGCCCCACGTAGGAGGAGAAGGCTCAAAAAGTAGACTACTATCTAAATGATCTCTCAGCCTACTCTTTACTATGCTCTATCAAGAAAGTCAGTTTTCACATCTGAAAGATATCATCCTCTACCCTTGATACACATTAGAATCATCTGAGGATTTATTTTTAATGTTCAAGGCCCATGCTCAGCTACCATGATTAATTTGTGCAGTTAGTTCTAAACTTTCCCAAGTGAGCTAATAAACAGACATGAATGAGAACCACTATAAGTAAGAGGGTATCTTAACTAACATCTTTTTAGAAGCATCTTTTTTATGCAAACTTAAACTTTACGTATAGTTAGAAAAGAAATTAAAATAAACTCTCATATACCAGCACTAATTATAATTTTTGTCAGTTTTGCTTCATGACTTTTCCTGAAGTGTCGTCTCTTGAATTGTCATTCCACTTTAGTATGCATCACCAGCTCATCAATACGTCTTCCCCCAAATCACAGTATGAATTATCATACCCACAAATTACAATAGTTCCTTAATATCATCTAATGCTCAGTTCATCTTCCTGAATTTTCTAAATCTCCTAATTGTCTCTGAAGTGTCTTCCTAAAATGAGTTGCTGGGCTGGACATGATGGCTCACACCTGTAATCCCAGCACTTTGGGAGGCCAAGGCAAGTGGATCACCTGGGGTCAGGAGTTTGAGACCAGCCTGGCCAACACAGTGAAACCCCATCTCTACTAAAAATACAAAAAAATGCCAGACGTGTTGGTGCGCACCTGTAATTCCAGCTACTTGGAAGGCTGAGGCGGGAGAATTGCTTGAACCCAGGAGTTGGAGGTTGCAGTGAGCCGAGACGGCCCCACTGCACTCCGACCTGGAGATAGAGCGAGACTCCATCTCAAAAAAATAAAAAATAAATAAATAAAATTACAAAGTGAGCTGTTGGAAAGAGGGCTAGATATTGTTTCTTAAATCTTTAATGTAGAAAATCCATTCCCATTCCTTTACATTTTAGTCATGAACTTGTTGGGAGGAAAATACCAATTCTCTTGTAGGTTTAGCAAATGTATCCTGGTGGTATTTACATGCCCCTCTATTCCCTGCATTTCTTATAAAAGGAAATTTAGATCTATGGACTTGACTAAATTCAGATTGAAATATTAGGCAAGAATAACTTAGAGATGAAGCTAAGTATTTCATATTGTATCACATCAGTATACATGTGTCATTTATTTTCTATTGGTTCAGATAAAATTAATTTTGAGGTTCAGATAGTTACAGTTTAATTCCTCCATTACAAAGCTTTATATCACACCAGCTTACTCTTTAGTGGACTGTGAATACTCAGTTTTGAGTTAATTTTTCATATAATGGTATTAGCTTGAATAGAAATAATAAAGGGCAGTAGTGATTTAAAACATATTTTATTGTATCTATACTATATGTGATTCTTTTTTAAAAAACAAAAACTAATTCTTATTTCTGGAAGACAAAATAAATAATTAAATCACCAACTTTTGGGTTAAAGATTTTGTACAATTGTTACTTCCAGAAAGAATTTAGAATTATTTGGCCTACTTCTTGGCTTATTTCAAATAATCTTAAAAAATACAATCAACAATGGTAATTGAGCGATTTTTAAGCCACTAGGACCTAAATTTTGAATAAGATGTAAGCAGAGGATCTTACCCATTCCTTAGCCCAAACCTCTCATAAATGTGGTAAATTTCTTTTCAGTTACCAGAAACTTAGAGGAATTTCTGCTAAATGTAAGAATAAAACAATTTAATTTAAAAAGACAAGGGCAACACATAATTGTCATTCTGAGAGGAAATAGTATGCCCCAGAAGAAAGTAGAGATGAACCATTTTAAAACACTGGAGTCAGCTTGAGGAGCCTTCCATTAAAACTGAACTCAACACAAAAATAATACGGTAGTGAAAATAACGATTGCATTTATTGTAACTCATACATTACATAAAACTGTAACTTACTAAAGTATTTATGGTTGAAATAAAATAATGCTTGGGATTTTCTACAAAATACTTCAGTGATAAGAGAATGTAGGTGTTGGGTGAAACAAGATTATACCTATATTGGTATTGGTAAAGTACGTAGTATATGGCATTGTTTTAACACCATTTTCTTTACCTTTGTGGATTTAAATTTTTTCATTAATAATCTATGAATTCATAATGATTTTTTTTAAAAAAACTGAAAAGTTGTACAAAGTGAATATCTCACGTTTGGAGGTAGCTATCATTAATTTGACTTTTGACAGACTCTGATACTTAAATATTTAATATGCTTTTAGAACTTCAAAATGATGTGTTTTTTTTCTATAAGAAAACATTAAAATTTCTTTCAAGCCATTAACATTTCTATCACTATTTTTCTCCTCTCTTTGATAGATGTAAACAAAAGGATTTCTGTTTCAGTAATTTAATGGAGTAAATTATTCAAGCTGAAGGCAGACCCATAAGTAATAATTCTACTTAGGCTAATCCAACACTTGGCAATATGAATTGATTGTTTCTGTTGTAATTAGTGATAGGAATGTCTCCTAATTATTAACATATTTAAGTTTTGCTTACATGGAATAAAACTTCAAAGTTACTAGTCCCATATCAATGGCCCTATTAGGAAGAGGATTCTGAAATATAAGACCAAAGTGTATATATGAAGACCCACTGGTAGTTGAGACCCAGTTCTAGTCCAAGCTCTGCTACAAGAGCAAAGTTATTTAAAAGCCTTATTCTCTCAGCTCATAAAATAGAATTTTGTAGAGAAGATCTCTATTTCTGCCGGTGATGGTTGGGTAAGAAGTAGATGTCACACTTCACTAAAAATGGAATAACCAGAAAATCTTGCATTTAGTTATATTTCTTAAAAGATGCATTACATTTTTTTAAAAACTGGTAAATAACAAAGCTAGATAACTAATGTTAAAGCATAATACAGATTACTTATGGGCTTGACTTTTAAAAAACATAAACCCAATTTAATTCTACTTAATTAATTTGGTATTGACAGCAGTTTATTTCATGGAATGAGAGTTCCATTAGAGGCTCTGGAAAAACACAGGGAAAGAATCCTTTGGTCAAGTAAATTTGGAAAACATATACTTACACTTGAAAACTCACAAGGCATATTAAAATCTCTAAGAAGACTTCACGAAATATTTTGTTAAGTTCCCTTTAATCCAGCACTTTCCAAATACATCTGACTACAGAACCCTTTGCAGCTATGTAACACCTATTAATATGCTGTGGAACTAGTGTTGTTTTTCTTTCTTTTCGACAACACAAATTTATTATACAAGAGCTGTGCGACATGTGCTGTGATAGGCCCAGGGATTATAAAGGTGAACATATGCACAAACTTTGCCAATATCATGTTTATAGTCTCAAGGGTAAATGAGTCTTTTATCTCTTCTTTTTATGCCTCTCTACGCTTATTTTATTGTTTCTCAATGTGTGGGAGAAAACATATAATAGATATTTCTAAATCAACTGGGGGATATTTGTTACAATACACCTGTCTACTCTTCCCACCTTCAGTGTTCTTCTTTCCAATATTCAAATATACGTTTGGGGAAAATAACTGCACAACAAAAATGTTCTTATTGTGGTTCTAAAACTGATCTCATTTTATAACCATTGCCCTTGTTGCCAGAACTCCTAAACTCACCCGTGATGCCTACATGCTAAACCAGGTGTTCTATATCTTTTTCCCCTAATTCCGTTGCTTCTTAAACACCAGCACATATAGCCCTTGTTTTAATCCCTCTCTAACAGTAGTAATTAGTGTTCATGAGTTTTAAATTAGACAGAAGAATCCCTCCTAATAGTTAGCTGTTAAATCGCACTGCTTGTAAACCTATCTTAAAACACTCTACTAAGAAATATGGATGCCTGCTCTTTGTACAATGCATAATAGAGGATGTAAAGAAGCTTCAGCCATGGAATCACCTTCCAAAAGGCCTGAGAAGCTTATGCATGAATGGTTAGGTAAGAATGAAAGACATGCATTCAATCCAATACAAGTAGAATCTTAGAATACAGTGAGGATTACTGAGGAAGCTCTCTCTGGACAACGATGGTTAAATTTCATGCAGTAAATAGTGTTTCTAAAATAAAAGTACAAAATAAGTAAAGTCAAAATAAAATGTACAAAATAAATAACAGAGCAAAATAAAGCAGAAGATAGAAATAGAGCAGTACATTTAGAATAAAGCTAGGTTCATAATATTTGACTGGATTAGAATGTTGTAGCAGAAAATATTAAAAAGGCAATTTAGTATGGGGTTGTGGAAGAAGTCAAGAATGAAAAAGTAGAATCAAAATTAAGGCAGAAAAAAGAAACACCATGAATTTTACAGTTTTTATCCTTTCACTATTATTTCTATATGTGATTGCCAAATCACTTTGCCTAAAGTTATAAAATGCTCAGTAATGGCTACCTGGGAAAACAAAGACCATAGAAAGCCCCAACCAACCATCTACATAAAAACCACTTCAGATTCTGAGAAATGACTTGTAGGGCATATTTGTAATACCATAGTGTAATAAAAGCAATTTTTCAGCACTCTCAAGGGCACTGTATATTTACCAAATCTCTTTCAGAATATTTCCTTTTTAGTAGTTATGACTTAAAACTCTAGATAGCTGCCATTCACTCATGAATGAGGTGATTGCTCAGGTTGTCACATTTTGATAGGTTATTGATAAGTAGATGCAGACAGCAATCTTTCAGCTCAGTTTTCTTCCATTATTCCCCTAAACCTCAAATTCACCTCCATGTTATAATAGAAGCAGTGTTTTTTGGAATATATTTGCATATGACTTGGCTAATGGGCTTTGAGAGGTACACGAGCATGCCCATAGCAGAGCTTGCTGAAGGGGCTTACAAGAGATTTCTCTTTATTGTTAAATGTGGCATGTCCGCAAAGGTTCAATGTCAGAAAAAATCCAGAAGCATCTGTTTTGTACCTGTCTTGTGTCTGGAAAAGCTCAGATGATAAGGCTGTCAACTTGTCAGTTTTATGTGTACAAAAGAAATTTCAACTAAGAGTCAAGCTGAAAATGTCGTATTTCATTGAAGCACCCCTTAGGTTGCGTTTTCAAAAAGGATATAGTTTCGCACCCTTGCCAAAATGCAATTACACGCACAGTTGCACAGGCAAATACATAGGAATATTTTCATAAGAGTAATTTACAGTAAACTAGTGCAATTAGACACTGAGAAGATTTTTCTTCCATGCAGTTATGTGACTAATAGAACAGCAAATGGTATTATAGATAATTTAGAGAAGTCAGAAAAGTGTTTGCCAGCACAGTCACTGACAATCAGTGTCAGAGTGATATCAGTATTATTTGGTTTCACCTATTCATTAATGTAAGTGAAGTCCCCATAGTTTTAAACACAGTACATAAAACATCTTCAAAATACAAAGGGGGAAGAAAGAGAACCTGAGATCATTTATTTACCAACATCTGAACTATATTAATGTTTGCAAACAGCATCTTCAGCTTCTAACTTCAAAGATGTTTCTTCAAACACAGACCATGGCCAGCAGGAATTCTAGCCACTCTCATGTAGACAATTCCCTGCCTTGTAAAATTTACCTTTAGTCATCTCTGACGAGTGGCTCATTTGTTCGCTAAGCATTTTCTAAGAGAAGAATCCAGAAAACCCGTAAGTGGTTGACATATATTTCTTCTCATTATTTTCCTAAGAAAATAGGAATGATTAGCCTATTTCAGCCAATAGTGCTTTCCCATGGGATAAAGATTTCACATTCCATTCAGTGAGAATTACTGATACTGTTCCCAGCTGTTTTAACAAATTGGTAACAAAAGAATATATTCTAATAAAACCAGTTGGAAGATTTGTGAATTCCAGCAGACACATGATGGCATAATGCAAAAAAAGACCAAAATTACTTAATGCTAAGCTTACATTTATTTATATATGATATATACTATATTATATATATATTTACAATGAGGTATATAACATTATGTATCTATGTATAACCTTATTATATATAATATATGGTTATATATTAGAAACATGTTGTATTATATATTAGAAACTGTTGGACAGTTAGAAACATGAAAATTGACCTACAACCTGAGTATCTTTGGTATTATCCTGAGAAAGAACAACAAAATTGGTCAAATTTTATGAGTTTCCCATGATAGGCAACCAATGAAAGGAGTTTCAAAACACTGGTAATTCAGAATTCTTAAAAATTAATTAAATTTAATCTTAAAGGAAAAATATATATACTTTCACATGCAAAGATAAGCAATAATGTAAGTCCACCAAGAAATTTAAATATGTGTTTTCAAATAGCTTTAAACAGTTTCCATGGAGATTTAAAGAGGAGAGAAAGCAGTAGGTGATAGGCCAATGCTTTGTATATTTCATAAGATCTCAAAGATGACTTGAGACTTTCCAGCACTGACAATAATGGGTACCAGTCACCTCCAGAGACTTGATCATACAGCTATCATATTAGTTTTAGAACAACCAGGGTATAACAACTTATTTATGTATTATATGGAACAGGATAGAAGGGTGCATGGCAAAAAGGAAGGCTAGAGAGAAAACTCAGATTAAACCTTTAGTCATAAGTATAGTGTAAATAAGTTTACACTGAAATTGTAATTTAGAACAAAAAAAAGAGTGTCCATTTAAGCCATTTAAACAAATATATAAATAAATAAATTGAGTAATGGTCTTTTTTAGCTGGTTTCCTATTTCATTATTGCTGTTACCTAGGATTGAATTTCCCTATATATGATGAAGAGTATTGGTCTAGTGTGTGTGTATCAGAATCACCTGGTAGACCTGGTAAACCACAGGTTGCTGGGCCCCATCCATAGAGAATGGGAATTGGGAATGACCATTAGAAACATGAAAGTTGACCTACAACATGAGCATCTTTAGTATTATCCTGAGAAACAACAACAAGTAAACTATTCAAATTTCTGATTCAAGGGGTCTGGATGAGGCTCCCAAATTGTATTTATACCATGTTCCTAGATGACACTGATGCTGCTGGTCTTTGGACCACACTTGGAGAACAAATGGTGCAGTGGAATTTCTATTAATAAGTAAGTAAGGTGTTCATTGTGATATGTTTGGGAACAATGACTTAGAGAACATCAGTTGGATTTATTTTCTGCAGTATTTACCAATACATTTAATATACAATATTCTTTGTGAATATTTTCAAAGAAATATTGCACCAGATGCAGTTAACCAGACAAGGGAGTCTTTATTCAAGACTATGGAAATAGCGGAGACAGACTGAACGTAACTCTGTTAAAAGAAAAGGCAGGACTCTTTAAACACTGGAGTATGCTGGTGGAAAAGTACTGGAAACTTTGGAGGGAAGTCAGTAAATGTGTTTTGACAATCTATGTTTGCTAGTTGGTGTTTATTGTAGTTAGGCTTCTACTCTTCTACAGAGACTATCATTTTTGTTGTTTTGTTTGTCTGTTGCTGTTTTGTTTGTTTGTATGTTTTACTGGAATCTGGTGGAAGCAAAAGAGGCTCTATCTTTCTTCATGATTACATTTCATAGGCAAGGAAGACATTCCTGGCTCATAAAACTGGCAAGAGACCGGGAGAAGATTTACATCTAAGAGGGCCAAGGAAAGAACTTATAATTGCAAGTTATCTAAAGTAAATGCTCTAATAAAAGGGAGGCCAAAGAACAGTAGTAGGAAAGAAACCTGTCTACAGTCAAACTGAAGGCAGCATTAAGACTACTGTGGTCACTATTCAAGATGAGGGCATCGATGTGTTGTTTCTCAACATTATTTGTCATAGAACTACTCTTTTTAAGGAGCACTTTGTGGCATTAATTTTTTGAAGCAGAAATGCTTTATTCTATGAGGCTTGTGTACAAGGCTAAAATGTTCTGAGTAAATGTTATTTAAGCTACTTGCTGTGTTAATTGCCAAAACAAACAATGTATTCCTCTGAGAAGGAATTACTTACATGAATAAATGGTTGAGTGAGGCCTAAAGCCTAGAAGTGGGAAACACATAAGGTAGATGAATTTTGTAGAATCTGGTCCTTATTTTTAGAATGCTAACACATCAATTAACTTTGATGTGAATATGTTACATATGCATATGGCAGTAGAAATGCTTAGCATCTTTAGATATATGCCTGTATTTTTAGCTACATATGTGCTGTCAAAAGTAAGTGCTGGAGGTATCACATTCATATGCACAAATGCAACCTGGTTCTTATTCTTCCACATTCTTTGTCTTCTCACTGTCTTTTTTAAGATGCAGACAAGTAGCAAGTCGATCTTTGATATAACTTATTTTTTAAATTTAGTCACACATTGTCCAAACATTCTTCTAAGTTTATCATAAAATACTAGACAATTTTTTAAATCATATGTATTTTTTCTTCCTTCATTTAAAATTATTTTTTTTGAGATTCTTTGTGCTGTCTTATAATAAAAGGCAGCACTCCCCACCTACCACCCTCCAATGCCCCATTCTCACTCACAGGGAGAAACTCATTTCTATTTTAGGAGATATTTGCCATTATATTTCTAAATTACACACTTATGGTAATACAGTGTATTGATTTTTCAATTACACATGTTATCTGTTGACTTCCTCATAAGTAAAATAAGGGCTTAGCATTCTTAATCAGTCCCTCAACATTAAAGTCACACATTAAATATTTTCCCAATGTTATTTATATCACAATTTGCAAAATGGTGTTGTATATTTCCATTATTATGAAATACATAATAACTTATGGTGTTATTCACAGCTGATATATATATACCATACTATGATTACATTTTCTTTCTTATGTATCTCCCCACCCTCCCCTCCAGTTTAATTATTTTCTTATTAGATGCTTACCTATTAACCTTTCACCCTAAATGAACCATGACCAAAAGGACTCTAAGGACTCTAAAAGGCCTTGTCAAGTACCTCATGTGATTTATCAGGGACAGGGTTTTCTTTTTTTTCTTTTTTTGAGACAGTGTCTCACTCTGTTACCCAGGCTGGAGTACAGTGGCACAATCTCGGCTCACTGCAACCTCCGCCTCCTGGGTTCAAGTGATTCTCTTGCCTCGGCTCCTGAGTAACTGGGATTACAAACGCCTGCCACCACACCTGGCTAGTTTTTGTATTTTTTTAGTAGTGACGGGGTTTCACCATGTTGGACAGACTGGTCTCAAACTACAGACCTCAAATGATCCACCTGCCTCGGCCTCCCAAAGTGCTGGGATTACACGTGTGAGACACCGTGCCTGGCCAGAGACAGGGTTTTCTAGACAATATGATCCTCTTGCCTCAGTGTGGACAGGTGATTTTCTGAGAATGGTACATGGGTATCACTTGAGACTTGCCAGCACCATCATCCAAGAATTCCCTATTCATTCCTGGAGTGAATATCCTCTTGCCTGGATTTTATATCTTCTTCCCTACTTAGTTCCTTTTTGTTGATCTTTTCCCTCTCTAGTGTCTTGAGAAAGTATCCATGGAACATTATTTGAGACTATACAAATACAAAAATATCTGCCTTTTATCCTCAGACTTAAGCAATGATTTTGGATTATTTTATCTCTTTGGGGATTTAAATAGCAAAATGATGTTCAAAGAAAAAAAGGCAAAGTGGGAAGTGGCATTATGGGTTCTGCCAGATTGTTAGCAACACTTCACAACACTGAAGTCCTTCTATACTCTGCCCTGTAATACAGACACTGGGAGCCCAAAAGTACATTTCTTAGGGCCCCTCCTTGTAGGGATCTGAGCTAGATTCCACCAATGATAGACCCTTGCATGAGAAGTGGGAGGCTTATAAGAAAGTATACTTATTGCTTCTCAGGAAGAGGGGGCAGGAGAGTGGGCTTCAGCAAATTAAAGATTCCTCATCAGTCTTTTTCTTTAGAAACAACCTGTTTCTGTGTGGGAGACAACAAGGGATTTACAGAAATGTGGGCTTCTTCAGTCATCGCAGAGCTAAAGGCAAGAATTGAGGTCGAAAGGCAGCCTTTCTAACCATTTTTCCTCTAGCCCTTTCAATTGTTTTGCAAGTCCTTATTTCCATGTTACCAAATAAATAGATAATAGATTAGATAGGTAGATAGATAATAGATAGATGATAGATAGATAACACCATACATCCCAAACAAATGAAAACGTTCCTTTTTTGAAATCTCTGGAGTGCTTCTTCTCTTAACCATAGACTAACAGATATAATTTTTATCCACACAAGAAAGTAACTCTTAAAATGTTATGAGCCTCATCTACTTATACTGGCAAAAATTTGGAAGTTGATTTTTGGTCTCTTTGTTTTTATTTTTAAGTTTTATTTTTTGGCAATGTAGAAGAAGGATTAGTAGAGAGATGTAGACTAGAAAGGCTGGTGTAGAGAATTTTCCCAAGACTTTCATTCATGGTCAAAAAATTTTTTGATATTGGAGAAAACAGAGATAAAATTAACTGCAGAAGACAGAAGATTCCACTAATGATAGACCCTCAGATGAGAAGTGGGAGGCTTATAAGAAAGGATACTTATTGCTTCTCAAGAAGATGAGGAGGGAGGGTGAGTTTCACCAAGAAGAATTAAAGAAAGAGCTAAGAGAGTCAAGAAAAGAGGGTATAGGGAGATGAAAGTGCGGACAAATGCTACGAAGAGTGGGGTGAGAAGGAAGAAAATATTTAGGACTTGGAGGGTTAGATGCTTTGGCATAACTGTGTAGTTTAAAATAAAGAAAGAAAGTTATAAAAATGTGTAAGCAAATTGTTAATTAAAATTCCTTAATGTTTTTGTAGAGATGCAGGATTGGAATTCTTTTCAAAACTTACTTTGCATTACCAGCTAGCAACGGTCACTGTCCCTTTGTAATCAGGCTGATCTGAGACTGGGTTATGTAGAGGTTTTCTGTTTAGGCGGGTTGTATCAATAGTGAAATTAAAAAAAAAAAAATTGCTCAAATATAGCTTCAGTTGACCAAGCAAGCTCCATTCCCTGTCAGCTATCTGGCACCTTTTCCTTAATCTGGCACAGTTTCTTTAATCTATCATGAGAAAACTATTCTTAAAATAAAGGTTTTCTTCAAAATATGCATAAGAAAAAAAGACACAATTCCATTTTTGAAGTTCTATCCATAGTCAAAAAAAAAAAAAAGTTCCAGACAATAAAGTGTTCTCATATTACTTATCCTCTCAGGCCACTGCCCAGGCTATCCTTTCTCCCCTAATAACACATACAACTGGTTTCCTATAGCACACACAACAATAGCCACCACTATCACCATCCTGTCTTCTGAGATTTAAGATTTCTTGGACGCAAGCAGCAAGAAATCTAGCATCTTATTTTTTTTTCTCCTCTAATGTTATTTTCTGGGTTTTGTTCATCCAACTTTAGAGTATAAAGAGGAAGATTAGTCAAAATGGAAACTTTTGCTCCTAATGACCAACACTAGAAATTGACTTCTATTATTAATCCTTTACTATATGTCAAGTATGATGTTAGATGTTTTCACATTTTCTCCCTCTCAATCCCTCAGCATTCCTACAAGACACACTTAGACTCAAACTTAACAAAATACATGTTATACAAACATATGCTTACTCATACACATATACAATATCTGTTTGAAGCATTAGAAAACTCCATTTTATTGGTCCTTGTGTTCTTATCAGCTAAGCCTGCAGTTTTTAATAATCTTTTCCTTTGTATTTCTTTTTTTAAAACAAAAATCTATCTCTCAAATTTTTTAAATATTTAATTTAATTTTATGTTTCGGGATACATGTGCAAGACATGCAGGTTTGTTACATACGTAAAAGTGTGCCATGGTGGTTTGCTGTACCTACCAACCCACCACCTAGGTATTAAGCCCTGCATGCATTAGTTATTTAGCCTGATGCTCTCCCTTTCCTTTGTAATTTCATACTACTTCCCTTTTCTAGTAGGAGGAGATTTAATGTGGCTACAAGCTTCAAATAGGATCACAAATTAAAATTACTTTTATTATTGCATTCTTTTTCTCAGTATACTTTAATCACGTTTGTTCTAATCCCTGCTCTAAATTTGATTTTATAATTCTCCCCTCAGAGTTATTTCTATGTTCTGCTATTTCTTCAACCCTGAGATATGCTTTCTTCCTATCATTCATTTCTCCCTTACATAATGAATGCAAAAAATTCTCAGAAACAATAGGACTTATAAATAGTGAGAAATGTCACATTTGATATCATATATTTTTCCATATATCTCTGTATTTCCTTCCACCTACTAAGGGAAAAGCAATTTATGTACTTTAGGATGTATTTTTTTTTTTTAGTATAGAGATTAGACTAATTTTCACTGAATCCCACCAATACTGTATTAGTTATTATAGATAGCAGAACAGGCATTTTTGTATGTCTGTTCTTTCAAAAGTTTTGATAGCTCTGTGTAGGAAATAAGCAGTGACTTATTATAGAGAGGGTCAATTGCCTTTTTTGGGAAAAAAAAAAAAAAAAA
>NW_012115444.1:542862-543330 GCF_000951035.1 Colobus angolensis palliatus
TCCTTTCTATTTCTCTTTTTTGGGAAAAAAAAAAAAAAAAAAGACAGACAGAAGGTAATACCTTAGACCTGGGAGATTTGCTACCTGTGATCTCTGACTTCTTGCTCACTAGAAGTCTCTGATTTAAAACACACGCACGCATCCACACACAAAGGCCTGCTAGGTGCTTAGGCTCTCCAAAGTCTTTTTTCACAAAGAAAAATGAACTAAATGGAAGAAATGGAGAGGAGGAGGGTGAGAGACAGATTGCGCTCATACATCCTCAGTACTTCACTATAACTCCTCTCAGCAATAAGGGAGAAAAGGATCAAAGGGCTCATCTATCAGACACGTGCTTTCACTTGGGATTTAGTGCTCCATCCTCCAGCTCCTAAGCTTTAAAGGAAATCTTCTGGATTCACTCATGAGCACTGAGGGACATTTTTTTCAGATAACTTCTGGTCAATCTTCATATATTCCTATCAAGAG
>NW_012115444.1:549020-563656 GCF_000951035.1 Colobus angolensis palliatus
TCAGCTCTGGCTGGTTGGGCTGCAGCAGCTGACCAGCACCGATTGTCTGGCACTTCCTAGTGAGATGACCCCAGTACCTCAGTTGAAAATGCAGAAATCACCGGTCTTCTGTGTCGCTCGCGCTGCGAGTTGGAGACTGGAGCTGTTCCTATTCGGCCATCTTGCTCTGCACCCTAAATTTTGTAGTTTAAGCCAATCAGTTTATGGTAGTATGCCACAGCAACCTCAGCAAAGTAATCTAAGAATATGTTCACAGAAAATGTTGTTGGCGAAACTTCTCATTTGTGGAGTCTTAATGCTAAACCCATCCTGCTGTCTCATGCCATCATTAATTGCTAAAGACTTTTATTATTTTTAAGGTTGTAACTGTCATACAACTATCTCTATCTAAATGAATACATTTTGTGGCCTGTTTTGCCCCAACTCCGTTTCTCAGTGTATATATAAACTATGATTTGGGCAGTGTCAACTTATTTTTTCTTGCAATATGCCAAGTTCCTTCCCACCCTGAGACATTCATCCATGTGGCTTTCTCTGTTAGAATACTCTTCCATCCTCTCTTCACCTGCTTAACTCCTACATAATCTTCTTCAGTTTTCAGCTTGACTCTCATTATTCCTTAAATGCTAGTCATTTCTACTAAACAATTGTTGAATCTCTATACAGTTCATTTATATTTTTATTATCAGGTCAATTAAATAATTGGTATAATTATTAGTATAATATCTCATCCTTCTAAACTATTAGTCTAAGAAGGTAGAGATGCAAGCTAGTGAAGATCTTAATAGTGAAGGCTGTAATCAGACTCATTGAGTGAAAATCCAGATTTCTCACATAGCAGCACTGGGCAACTTTGGGAAAATTATTCCCTTCAAAATTTCTAAGTTTACTCACCTGAAACAGGATGTGCTTCACAGGGTTGTTGAGAGAAGCAAGAGAGGTAATTCATATAAATCACTTGCACTAGTACAGTTGAGGCAGGAGAATAGAGTCTGGAGGCAAGGAACATAAGGCTGATTCAGGCCATTTACATAGGGTGTACACCAAGTAGCCAATGGAACCCTCTAGAGGGTATTTAAGCCCCAGAAAACTCTGTAATGGGGCTCTTGAGTCCCTATGCTCAGGCCTGCTCCCAACCTGTGGCATGTACTTTCATTCTCAATACATCTCTTCTTTTGTTGCTTCATTCTTTCCTTGTTTTGTTTGTGCGTTTTGTCCAATTCTTTGTTCAAGACCCCAAGAACCTAGACACCCTCCACCCTCCACCATCCACATTAAGCACATTTTGGCTCTTATTTCTTAATTTATGTCAGGTACATACTGAGCATTTAAATAAATATTTGTTGAATAATATTTTTTCTGAATTCATTACTTGATTTCAGAGTAATTGATATAATTTTAGACACCAATAATAACTGGGTGTAAGGGTCCTACAATTTGTTCACTCAAGCATAGCACTTTGGTGGCCATATTTCCCACTACGGGTCTGTGAACTTGTATAACAAATCCAAGAGAGATGCTGGTTTTAAGTTAGGAAAGTCAATACCAGAAAGAAATTTGACATCACACTATGATATTACTGTGTGTGTATGTGCACACTTGCATGTGTGTGCATGTGTGTTAGTTTAGATTGCACCGGAGACAGATGGCACACCGAAATTGGGAAGTTCAGTATAAATTTAAAAAGGAGATGATTTACAAAGGTATGGGTAGGCTTCGGGGAAACTAACAGGGGATAATGCAAACCTGAAGCAGTTAAACGTCACTACGAAGGGGCAAAGAAAGGAAGCAGATAGTAGAAACTGTAGACAGAAACTATATAAATGGCATCCTGGCAGGAGCTGTAACTTGGCAAGGAGGAATTGAGAAGAGTAATTACCTTGAACTCACTCTCTGCCTGTCTTCTGATCTCATGCTAGTGACCCTCAATGTCTCAACCTTGAAGGGAGTTGAAGGTCAAGGAAGTCAATTGATGATGCAATTCCATACAGCTTAGCATTTTAAGGCAGAGGGTACAGTGAAAAAATGGTTCAAATTGGATCTGATGGGGCAAATGGAAAATTTCCAGCCCAGTACTTATCTATACAAGGAAGCAGAATAGTAGAAAATTTATATCATTGTTAAATTTTCTCCCTCTCCTTTTCCCTCTCTATCCCTTTCTCTCTGTCTCTTTTGTAAATTTTCTTCTCATTTCACACTTATCCTAGAATGAGTGTGAAATGTTAGACTGAATGTGGAACTTTCCTGTGTTCTAACCCTTCGCCTTTCTTATCAATTCATTTTCTTTCTCATTTAGTTTAGGGAAAGAAAAAATTGTGTTATTTCAACAAACTCTTTTATCATCTATGTTTGAGCTTTTTCTTTTGCCATATCAGTCCGTCCTCCTCAACTCCACCCCATATATTTCTCCATTTACTTTTCAGGCTGCTGAGTGCTGCTGGAGAAGACCACACAGCTTTACACATTGGTACCAATACAAATTTGTGTTCTCCAAACGCATGTGATGCCTTCCTGAATATCTCTTTCACATATTCAGATCAGAATTATAAATCAAGGTTTAAACCCTGACATTTAATTTATCCTAATGTCATGGACCACCAAGTCAGCTAAAAGGTGTCCTGCTCTCAGAAGAAAATTGGTGCTTTGAAAAAAAAGCCACAGATTTGTGTTTTCATTCCTGACTTTCCTTAGACTATGTGAAGTGTTAAAATATTATTTAAAGGCAGATTATAAAATTTAAAAATACATAATACATGTATGTTATATAAACCATGAGTAATTATCCCAAAAATTATAGAAATATTGGGATATGCAGCCAAAGTGGTCCTTAGAGGGATAATCAGAGGGAGACTTAAAGGTCCAAATGTATATTTTAGAAAAAAAAGAATGATCTTATGTCATTGTTGTTGTTGTTTTGAGACAGAATCTCACTCTGTCACCCAGGGTGGAGTGCAGTGGCATGATCTTGGCTCACGCCAACCTTTACCTCCCGGGTTCAAGCAATTCTCCTGCTCCAGCCTCTTGAGTAGCTGGGATTACTGGTGCACACCACCACACCCAGTTAATTGCATTTTTAGTAAAGACTAGGTTTCACCATGTTGGTCAGGCTGGTCTTGAACTCCTGACCTCGTGATCTGCCCGTGTCAGCCTCCCAAAGTGCTGGGATTATAGGCATGAGCCACCACACCCAGTCCAAATCATTGTTTTAAGTAAAACAATGAAAAAGAAAAACCTGTGATTGAGGGGTCTAGTTCCAGGCCAAAATCCTATGTGTAATCTTTCATGTTCAACCATAGACAATTACAAGGCTTTGCCTGCCAGGCTTCTTGAGTCAGCCCTCCCCATCCCAAACTTGGTGCATAGCTGGGGGAAGCTGCCCTCCTTAAATGTATTATAAGGATGTATGCCATGCTGTGCGCCAAAACAATGCATGTAAGCCCTCCTTCACAAAATGAATGTAAGCTTTCCTTCATAGAACACCACAGCATTGCGGTTTTATGAAGGAAGTTGCAGTCACAAACTCAGCCACTCCGCTCCTTCCTCTCCCCTCTCCAAGCCATACTCCTAGGAATATCTGTGTTCTTAGCCTTGGACTACATGAAGGCCTCTTTATCAGGGACCGTGTCTGGAGCACATTTCTCCACTTTAATTCAGTAGGTTTCCACTCCTAGCCCTTCCTCTTCTTCCTCACCACCTACCCATGGGGGCTTAAAGAGGCAAGAAGGTTTTGTTCAATTCTCCTCAGCCGAGAGGCAGTTATCATCATATACACTGCACCTATCTAACCCTCACCTAGTGCCATTCCACAGGGGAAAAAAAATATGGAACATTTGGGACTCACAGCTTTTTTAACCTCTTTCTTAACTCTGCCACCGTAAGTAAATAAAGTCTTGGTTCATATTATCTGTCTGTCTCATTGTCTTTATTGACCACTTCAACACCTGTTTGCTTGACAATGATTAACTTAATAGATTCATTTAAAAAGCACTTGAAAAATTCAACAATATGAACAGTATTCATAGTGAAAACTCTCAGCAAACTTGGAATAAATAAAATATGCTCACACTGATAATAGATATCCATAAAAATACTACAGCTACATCATACTTAATGGTAAAAGAATGAAAGCTTCCCTGGTAATATTTGGAAAATAAAATGGAGGCAATTATACCTACTTCTATTCAACATTTTATTTGTCCTAGTCAATACAATAGAAACAGCAAACAATAATAGGTTAGTAAATTTTCAGGACGCAAAAATCAATATATGAATGACAATTGGTTTCCTTTATGTTTGCAATAACCAACTGGAGACTGAAAGCAAATTACAATTTATAAAATATTGTGAACATAAGTAATCCAAAAATCTAAGCTGTTGGAACTCCCAAATGATTTTGAGCCTTAAAGGAATCCTTAGGGGGACTGAGTCAACTTGATAGGTAGCTATAACCTAAGCAACTGTGTAATCTTTGTTTTCTCTGATTATAGATTAAGCCTTCCGTACGTGCATTATTTTGTAAAATGTTCTGAACGGCTGAAGGACACCAGGGAAGACATCCTACTTATTATTGTTGACTTTCGTTATAGATTAACCTCCTTCTTACCTTTCTCATGGTTATCATGAGAAACCATACAAAAACTTCATGGTTATCACATTATCTTAAGATGAAATGTTAAATAAACACTTCTAAGTTGGAAAGGAAATGAAAACAAGCTATAGAGAAAAGAAAACAAGCCATAGAGAAAAGAAGGGCTGTAACTAATTTGTTGTAACTCAAGCCAACTTTGTATCAAACATGTTGTAATCCCGTTAATGTTTTTGTTTGTTTGTTCTCCTATATAAGCAAGAACTTAACTTTTAACTTTCTAGCACTGACCCCATTTCTCTGGAATCGTTTTCTCCCAGATAGCTATTCCTAGCTTTATGCTTAAATTAACTCTTTAAAACTGAATTTTGGCCGGGTGCAGTGGCTCACGTCTGCAATCCCAGCACTTTGGGAGGCCGAGGCGGGCGGATCACGAGGTCAGGAGATGGAGACCATCCTGGCTAACACGGTGAAACCCCGTCTCTACTAAAAACACAAAAAACTAGCCGGGCGAGGTGGCGGGCGCCTGTAGTCCCAGCTTCTGGGGAGGCTGAGGCAGGAGAAGGGCGCGAATCTGGGAGGCAGAGCTTGCAGTGAGCCCAGATCGCGCCACTGCACTCCAGCCTGGGCGACAGAGCGAGACTCCGTCTCAAAACAAAACAAAATAAAAAACTGAATTTCGACTCTTTTGATTATTTCAGGTTGATGACATAAAATACCTAAAGTAATTAGGGATAAATTATGTCAACATATTTCAAAACTTGTTAAATGAAAACTGACATTGCAGAGAAAATTAAAAGTAAAATTTTCTCCTTTGAAAGACACCAATGAGAAAGTAAAAAAGCATGCCATAGACAGAAAGAAATATTGATGATATGTGGATATGCATATTTGTAAATAATTCTAATAAATAAATGTAATTATATACACTTGATAAAAACCCATATACAGAATGTGTAAAAAATACCAACAACTTAATAATAAGACTAAAAACCCAATAAAGCACACGCAGACTGTCCAAAACAAGAGCCTCTTCTAATTTTGTATAGTAATATTTAAGTCTGTGAAGTTTCTAGGCTTCAATTGACCTACCTCAAGCTTACTGATTCTGTCATTAGTCATGTCCAGTCTATTGATGAGCTTATCACAGATGTTAAAAGAAAAACCTTAGACAAATAAATATAACAAAGTTTAATTGAACAAAGAATGATTTGCAAGTTGGGCAGCCTCCCTTACTAGAGTAGGCTCAGAGAGATTTGAGCTCAGCACCATGTCTTAGAGAAAGATTTATGGACAGAGAAAAGAAAGTGAGGCAGAAAACAAGTGAGGTACAAAACCAGCTGGATTGGTTACAGCTTGGCATTTGCCCTATTTGAATATGGTTTGAACAGTTGGCCACTTTTGATTGGCCAGGACTTGGTGACTGGCACAAGAGTAGGCTACAGTCTGTTTACATATCCAGTTAGGTTTTAGTTCCCTATGTACAGAGAAACTTTTAGGTCAAACTTAAAATATGTGAAGAAGCAGCTTTAGGTTAAACTTAATTTAACACAGAACTTTTCCATTTTTATTTCTAGCATTTCCTTTTGATTCTTTCTTAGAGTTTTAATCTCTCTAATAACACTACACATCTGTTCCAACATGTTGCCTACTCTTCCATTACAGCCCTTAGTCTATTACTCATGGTTGTTTAAAATTCCTGTGTGATAATTGCAACATCTTTGTCATACCTGGATCTGTTTCAGTGCTTGCTTTGTCTTTTCCCACTGTGTTATTATTTTTTCCTCTAATGTAGCTAAGAGTTGTGCCATGTTTCATGTTTGCAGCAGCTGTGCCTCCCAGAAGCTTCACATTTTTCTGTTGTACTTGATTTTCTCTTGACCTTGGTCTCCCATCAATATTACTCTTAAGAGATAGTCTGTGTCTTTCACTTGTTTCAGTTATAATCCACTATTATTTTATTGGAGCCTAGTGGGTGTGATAATAAAGTGTGGGAGTTGGAAGCTTCTGTTATCTTTCTGTTCAGTCTCAGTTTTTTAGTGGTTCTATGTCTCTAATCTGTGACCACTATGAGTGTTTCTCCTTCTATAGTTTTTCACCCCACCCCTGCACTTGGATGAGATAGGAAGGCTAGAAGGAGCTGGAATGGGAAGAATATCCATCTCCCATTGCTCTGGGAAAAGGCTTTATAAGTCTTTTCCCTGGATAATAAGCCTTTGGTACGGAGAAGTCTCTGGAGGGATTTCAGAATGATTTCTCTTCCTTTCTTCCTGCTAGAGAAAAAAGGATCTTTTTCTTAGACCTTCAACCTTGAAAACCTGATGGATTTCCTGGAGATAAAACTCACGAAAATTTTGCCACTGTCCCCCACCAAGAATGGAGCTCCTGGGACTTTCTTTCTGACGTGCTAGTCCACACTCAGTCTAAAGCAATTCTCCAAAGTTACCATTGCAGTATTCTTACCATTTTATGGGTTCAGCGGTTTTTGCTGGGTGAAAAGATTTCACCTGTGACTTTTTGAATCCACTTGTCTATTCAGATTTCAGGGAGGTAATGTGCCCTGCAAACTCAGTTCTCTGATGGATCCAAGAAGACATTGATTTTTAGTTTGTTTGCTTTTTTTAATCGAAATGACAGGATTGACTATTTCTAAGATCTTTTTAAGTTGGTGCTAAAACCATCTCAAAAATAATTTTAATGGCCAAACATTTTTAAATTAATTATAGTTAATTTGGCTCACTTATATTTTGTTCAATGTTTAGTTTTAGGATTTTTTTTTAACCAATATAAATAATGCAGGCAACAAAAATTTTTTTATATTATGAATTAATTTAAACTAAACATCTATAATTTAAACAATTGTGTTCAAGTATATGTATGTAAAACGTAAAGTAGAGGTTCCTCTTCAAAGAGATTTTCCTCCCCATCTAACTAATTAGGAATAAATAGTAACTTCTCTTAGAAGCAAAGTTTATTCAAGGACCTGTGCTAACAATCTTAGATATCTGCTAGCTGTAATAAAGAAATCAATGTACTTTGTGTTCTTAGCTCCCACAATTTAGCCTAAATATTTGCCCTGCCATGCTTATACTGGTCCAAGCAAGCATTAGGTCATAGCCTGTTCCTCTTCCTTATTTGGAGGTGTTTTCACCTTTCTCAGCTTTCCACAAGTTACTTCCTCCTTCCTTTGCTCTTCTCTGCCTTTACATCTTTTAGAAAGTTCTAAGTTGCTAGCCAATTGGGACAAATACAGAATATGAGATCCCTTTCCAGCCAGTGAAAACTGGACACATCAGTAGGGTAAATGTGTCAGGTTGTAAACAATCCTCTCTCCTTTGTTCAGTGGACTGTTGTGGCGAAACTGCTGGCAAGAGTACCCTTTCTGCAGAAAGTAAAAAAAAAAAAAATGGTCTTGCTTAGAAAATTAAATTTATATTCAAGTGCTATTTCTTTATGGCACTGGGGAACAAGCATTTCTAACATGTGTATTATTGTTTCAAAACCCACATCCATATTGGCCTATAAAACTTATATTACTCTGGGGTTCTATAAAAGTTAATAAAAGTACTCTGTTATTATTGAACCTTTTGAACAATGCACATTTTCATTTACAATTTGACATTTATTAAGTAAAATGTTATTTGATTACTAAAATAACTCATTACTAAAACATTGGAGAATGCATACATATGATACTTGTATTAACTATTTTCTCTTTTTTGACTATTAGCTTGATGCAAACGTAATTGCAGTTTTTGTCATTACTTTCTTTCTTTCCTTTTTTTTTTTTTTGAGATGAAGTCTTGTTCTTTCACCAGTTGGAGTGCAGTGGCGCAGTCTTGGCTCACTGCAATCTCCGCCTCCTGGGTTCAAGTGATTTTCCCGCCTTAGCTTCCTGAGTAGCTGAGATTACAGGTATGTGCCACCACACTGAACTAATTTTTGTATTTTTAGTAGAGTCAGGGTTTCACCATGTTGGCCAGGATAGTCTCAATCTCCTGACCTCGTGATCCACCTGCCTCAGCCTCCCAAAGTGCTGGGATTACAAGTGGGAGCCACTGAGGCCGGCCTGTCTTTACTTTCAATGGCAAAAACTGCAATTGCTTTTGCACCAACCTGTATGTCCTGTACCCATTTGCATATTGGTATCTTAAAAGACTATCAATATTTAAACATTTTCTATGCATTGAAATATTAATCCTTTGTCATATTTACTGAAAATATTTTAAGTAGCATATTGTTGCCTTTAATTTTGACAGAATGTTGACCTTGAAATGTATCAGTTTCAAGTCGTGTGTATTCCGTACGCCAGTGCCTCCCTTTGTAACTTCTCCTATTACTTCTAAGTTTAGATAGTCCTTCCCAGTCCAGACTAATGACCTTTTAATAACAATGGTGGGCTGGGCATGGTGGCTCATGCCTGTAATCCCAGCACTTTGGGAGGCCAAGGTGGGCAGATCACTTGAGGTTGCGAGTTTGAGATCAGCATGGCCAACAGGGTAAAACCCCGACTCTACTAAAAATAGAAAAATTAGCCTGGCGTGGTGGTGGGCTCCTGTAATCTCAGCTACTTTGGAGGCTGAGGCGGGAGAATCGCTTGAACCCAGGAGGCAGAGGTTGTAGTGAGCCAAGATCATGCCACTGCACTCTCACCAGCAGGAAAAGAGCGAGACACCATTTCAAATAAATAAATAAACGATGTATTAGTCCAATTTCATGCTGCTGATAAAGACATACCAGAGACTGGAAAGAAAAAGAGGTTTAATGGACTTACAGTTCCACATGGCTGGGGAGGCCTCACAATCAAGGTCACATGTTGCATGGATGGCGGCAGGCAGAGAGAGAGCTTGTGCAAGGAAACTCCCATTTTTAAAGTCATCAGATCTCCTGAGAGTCATTCACTATCACAAGAACATAATTCCACCATCTTCCACTGGGTTCCTTTCACGATATGTGGTAATTGTGGGAGTTACAATTCAAGATGAGATTTGGGTGAGGATACAGCCAAACCATATCAAACGGTGACATACATTGTCTGTAATTTTCTGACTTTTTTTTCCACCATTTTAGTAATTATCATGCCACTTGAACTTCAGTGGGGAACCCCTACTATTATTTTCATGCTTTTTAATAGTCTCCATTCTATTGGTACCTCTTGACACTCTTCTTGGTGATTTTATTTGACTTTAGCAGTTCCAAGAGAAATGTCTTTATATCCTGAATTATAACCCATTCCAGTTTGTTTTGTTAATATCACATTAAGAGGAAGCATCAGCCCATATGATTGATTGTGTGTGGTTTCACTTTCTTATTAAACAAATGGCAAACTCTTCTGTGAAGTTTCTTCTTACTCTGCAATTAACTCAGGGAACACTAAAATAAATTACTTACTTCTAGTGATTTTTAAAATGATAGTTCATAATTTTTAAGCCGTGTTCTATACTAACAGCCTAATTTATATGTATCAAGATTCCATTCACTATACAAGCATATTATTTTTCTTCTTTTACTCCCATGTTATGTTGATATATATTGTACAAATTAAGTACAAATGAAAGAATAAGTCCTCTTACGACTATCACTTTTTTTCTTCTTTTTGAGATAGAGCCGTGCTCTGTCACCAGGCAGGAGCGCAGTGGTGTGATCTCAGCTCACTGCAACCTCCGCCTCCTGGGTTCATGCAATTCCCCTGCCTCAGCCTCCCAAGTAGTTGGGACTACAGGTGGACACCGCCATGCCCAGTTAATTTTTGTATCTTAGTAGAGATGGGGTTTCACCATGTTGGCCAGGATGGTCTCGATCTCCTGATTTCGTGATCCACCTGCCTTGGCCCCCAAAAGTGCTGGGATTACAAGCATGAGCCACTGTGCCCAGCCACAACTATCACTTTTTATACCAGATTAACATAGAGAGATTGCCATATATTATGTATTTAAAAAAAGCCAAAGTGTCCATAGAGTTTCATTTCCCAATGTATTAAAAATATATAGTGGATGTTTGTTACTTGTGAAGGCTACCTATTTCTCAACACTTTTTCTATATTTTGGGAAATCTTCTTTACCTAGGTCCTGCCTCTCACAGGTAAAATGGAGGCTAGGTATTTCTAATGCCTCTCCTCCACCAGGCTGGGTAAACTGGAGTCTTGAAGTTTTGAGACTTGAAATGATTCCCATTGGTGTATAAAGAATGATAATGGCAATGGCAAACAAAGTGGTGATAGAGTGTGTTCATTGCCTAGACTTGATTATCTAGCCTTCCATCTGATTCTGTAAGATCTGACATTGCTTCAAAAAATTATTCTTATGCTTAAGCTAACTTAAGTCAATTTCTGATTATCGCAAAAAAGCAATTTAGTCATACAAAGAGATACATGAAGGTCAGGTGTGGGGACTTATGCCTGTAATCCCAACAGGTTGGGGGACGGAGGCAGGAAGGTTGCTTGACCTAGGAGTTTAAGACCAACCTGTGCAATATAGTGAGACCTTGTTTCCACAAAAAAATTTTAAAAAATTATCTAGGCAAGGTGGTGTGTGCCTATACTTCTAGCTACTTGGAAGGCTAAGACAGGAGGATCACTTGAGCACGGGAGGTCAAGACTTCAATGAGCCATGATCATGCCACTGCACTGCAGCCTGGGTGACAGAGTGAGACTCTGCCCAAAGAAAAGAGAGATATATTGATACTTACTTGATTTCTTATATCAGAAATAGCACTCCAAAAGAGAACCAAATCTGTCATGTTTTTATATCAAAAAGGAAAAACTAACTTACCATACTATGAACATTAAAAAGCACTTGTATGGCTGCATATCAAGAAGAAAACATATAAAGTAACAGCTCTTTTAGATGATATTATACATGTATCTTTTCTTAGATACTGTCATTTGCATGACTAGGAATTCTTCAAATTAATTTTTAGTTTATAAGAAAGACAACCTACATTAATAAAAATACAGTTTACAAGCCAAATATTATTATAATCCTATTTACCTTTGCCCAGGAAAAGATGATCTAAAATGACATTTTGAACCAAAGTAATTTTGCAGCATATTGCTATGGTTTCTTTTATTTAACCAAAACATATACCACAGAAGATTATTATTAAGATTACTTTGCACATTTATTTTAAGGAGCTATGTAATACTGAGGTTTTCCATGGAATACAATATTCATATACATCTCAAAGGAGAACATATGGAGACTAATTTGTGGTTTTGCCAAGTTCCTTCAAATTCAAAATTTTACAGTATCAAGAGCCAGTGAGAATTTCTATATTTAAAATATAAGTGTGAAGTTATATCATTCTTTTAACCATTTAAAAATATTTACTGTTATTTTTCTTTGGAGAGGAATGCAAGACAGAGTTCATGCCATCAAGGAATTCTCAATATAGTAGCAGAGTTGTCAGGAGCTAAGGCTCTGTGTCAGGAAATGTTTCCCTTGAAGAGGTAGGCTTGTACAGACTCTATGTATGTGATTTCTGAGGGATCAAATACATAAGAGGTAAGAGAGTCTGGGCTAAGATAAAGACAATAGGCAACTTCATGGAAATGCAAAAGGCCAAAAAACATTTTCAGAGAGTTGCAAGTGATGTGACTGAGTGTACAGTCTAATGTGACCAGCAGTGAGAAATAAGATGGCAAGGCAATTTTTCCAATTTTCACTGGATATTGGATTCCACTAATAATCTTAGGAAAGCTGACTCAACTAGAAAAGATGCATACTACATTTTATTAAGGGTTTATGGGCATATTATGTCCATACATTGACTCAGAATTATATATAGCTGGTTATGCTGTGATGCTTCCATTCTACTTTATATGCACTAGGAAACATAAGTGATTTTAAAATGGGTCAAGATAGTACAAGAGGTTTATATGATGTCATCATGCATCCAAATGACAGTGACACCAGCATTCACCAATATTATTTCCCAGGTTGCTGCGTCTTGTTAGATAATACATTATGACTTCGTGTTGCCTTGTTATTGCCTCTATTATAGCTCACCTATGCCTAATTGCAATTTCCTGGTTGGGCTGGCTTCTGTCAATCACTCTTTGGGCTTTGGGCTGGGGACACTCTGTTCTCCTTTACATTATTTCATCTCAAGTAGGAACACAGACTCTTTTTCTCTATCGCCGCAGCAGAACCAATGCTAAGGCCATAATTTTAATCAGAGTTTAATGAAAGGGTAAGGATCATGAATGAGAATTACAAAACAGAGAGGAAAGTAAAACTTTTGGCCAAGCTTGGGGCTGCTAATCAATTTTATCCAATCTTTTACTAACAACTGTTTCGGGACTCTTGTGCTCTTAGAATTTGAATACATTTATTCTATTGCCCAGAAAAAGAAGCTTCTCTTCTTCATATAATATCCCTTTGATGAGATTTATTCCTTATTCCAGTATTAATCTTCCTAAGTTGACTGACATTGAGAACATCAATTCTTCTCAGGGGTGTGGTGGCCTCCAATGTCAGAAATCAACGATTCTCTTTCTCCTACGTGTGTATGCCTTTGCACCAATGGTGAAGGGGAGCTTATTTCTCCACCACTTTCATCACAAATCTGAGCGGGCCTGTGACTTGCCTTGATTAATACAACGGGGCAGAAGTAACGCTCTGTCAGTTCCTGGACTAGTTTCTAAGAAAGAGACCTTGAAACTTCTGTTTTCTTTAAAACCAGCACTGTATAGGATGTCTGATTACCGTGAGAGCACGAGCTGTGCTGAATCCCCAGCTAGCCACAGTGGAAAGCCTTTTGGAGAGAGAATGTCTCGTCAACCTCCCAGCTGTTCCAGCCTTTCCAACTGAGGTATCAGACGGGTGAGTGATAAGGTCAATGCTATGAAGTGAGTTATGTCCCTTCCGAAATTCATATGTTGAAGCCCTAATCCCTCAATGTAACTGTATTTGGAGATAACGACCTTTAGAGATGTAAATAAGGTTGAATACGGTTATAAGAGAGGAGCCATAATTCAAGAAAATTGTGCCCTTATAAGAAGAGGATAAGACACTAGGAACGCACAAGCACAAGAAAAATTTACATGAGAATGCAGTGAGAAGGCAGCCGTCTGCAAGTCAGGAAGAGAGGCCTCAGGAGAAGCCACACTCGCCAGCAACTTCGTCTTAGACTTCTAGCCCCCAGAATGGTGAGAAAATACATTTCTATTGTTTCAGCGACCCAGTCTGTCCTTGAAGCCTAATACTGCCACCTCGGAAGTTTCAGCCCCATAGACACCATACAGAGCAGACAAACTGCCCAGCTGAGCCAAACACACAGACAGCAGAATCATAGAAATAATATATTTTGTAGAAGTTTCTTATGTGGTGATAGATGGCAGCAACAAGGGGAAAACCTACCCCTATCCACAAGGCATTTATTGGTAAAATGGCCTTGACAAACATTTCTTGCTAAGGTCTGGGACATTTGGTGTTATTCATGAATACCTATTATAGCTCACTTCTCTCAGACTTTGCTATGGTCCCTGACTGAATAACTACATTTGATAATGTGGTTTATTATAATAATACTTCATAATTTGTACCATACTTGTCTTTTGGTGGGGGATGATTATGCTTCCTAGAATAGGATAAGGTATTAATTAAATAACTGGTGAATATTGTTTGTTAATAATTATTTATGGTTTTTAAAAAATTCAATTTAGCAAATGAAATTGACACGAACTTTTCTTTACGGGGCCAACATTAATCACTAGTATTGATTTGTGAATAACATAATATAGCAAGGTAAAATGAATCTGAAGTTTTCCAAATTTTTTCTGTACTTTGGAACAGTTTAGGGAATATATTAACTACATGGTCCTCAAATATTACAAATAGATCATTAATTGACTTTGCAATTAATTTAATGTTTTTTCTATATTTTCATGTTAATAAGAGTAAAATTTATTTTCCCAGAAATTAATTTATTTCACATGGATATTCAAGTTTATTGGTATAACCACGTGGAATATTTTCACTGATTCTCAATCATACTTACAGTATGCTTATTTTCTCTGGTTCTGTTATGTTGTGTGTGTGTGTGTGTGTGT
>NW_012115444.1:566148-568448 GCF_000951035.1 Colobus angolensis palliatus
TTGTCTTTGGTTCTGTTTATATGCTGGATTACGTTTATTGATTTGCGTAACTACCAATATCTGCTGCTTATATGATAAGTCCAGATTATCTCCCACAATTTGGATTGAGGCCACTCTTAGACAATTTTTAACTCCTGTTCATTAATAGATTTAATTCAATTCTACTAGATAACCCAATAGAATTTAATTTTGAGCTTCGGCCAAATGACTATAAAGCTTATCAGGTACAATAAGCGAATAAGACTTGCAAAAAGAATTTTAATATGGAAGGGGGGGCATTAGTCATCTCAGAACTAATTTTAGTAGTATGAAGCTGATATAAAATTAGAGGGACAGAGCAATAAAACAGAACTGACAGCCAGGAAATAAGACCTATTATGTATCAGTTTATTACATGATAAAAGAGAAAGCACAAATCAAGGAGGAAAGGAATTTATATTAACTAGCATTGAGGCAATTGATTAACTACTTGGAAGATTATTAATTTATGATAATAAAGTTATAGTCATATCTTGCAACAAAAAATTATTCTAAATGAATACAAATTAAATTATTTTGGGTAGATTCACTTTTATTTAATAACAGAAGACATTAAAAAGCAAAAGATGGATATACTTTACAAAAATTTAAAACATGCATATGTAAAATAGTGTCAAAATCCACAGATCAAAAAGATGGGAATACATTTATTGTTGTTACAACATACAGTAGTTATTAAATAAAAAGTATGTACACAGCAAGAAGATGCAAACACTTTGACTTTAATTAAAAAGTGAGCAAAGATAATGAACTTCAGATGTTTTTAGTCATACAAGTAGCAAACAAACACATAAAAATTACCTGCCTCCCTCCTCAGAGAAAGATAGTCTAAAACAGTCAGAAAAAAAATGGCATAGGCTTGCAAGTGTTCATAAGACCTCATTTTAAGAGTGGTAAGTGGAATATTATTTTATAAAGCAGTCTGATAACATGTATCCTCTTTAAAATGTTTCTTTGTCTATTCTAGAATTTTTATAACTGCTTAATAATACTGAAATAATCATTAATTGGAAACATTAATAAACACAAATTATTTTAAATATAGTTGTCTTTATAACAGCAGCTTTTGGAAACAGCTTACCTTTCCAAGGACAGGAAAAAGGCTAAGTACATTGTGATGAACCAACTTAACAAAATTGCATATAGACTCTGAAAATATTAACTGTGGTTAGTAAATGTTATTGAAGTGTACTGGGAAAATGCTTATTAGTTGAAGATATTAAGAAAAGATGGACTAAAATAATATCTAATATGATTTCAAATACAGTCACGTACCACATACCATTTTGTTTAAAGATGAACTGCATACATGATGGTAGGTCCATAAGATTATGATGGAGCTGGAAAATTCCTGTCTCCTAGTGACATTGTAGCCAAGGTAGCTGTTGTAATGTCCTTACATTACTGTTTTTGGTGATGCCAGTGTACACAAACTTACTGTGCTTCCAGTCCTATTAAAGTATAGCACATACGGTTATGTACTATACATAATACTTGATAATACATGACTATGCTGCTGGCCTACATATTTACTATACTATACTTTTTATCATTATTTTAGAACATATTCTACTTATTTAAAATAGCTAACTATAAAACGGTCTCAGAGCCTCAGGCAGGTCGAGAAGAAGGCATTGTCATCATAGTGGATAGCTGCATGTGCGTTACTGCCGGTGAAGACCTTCCAGTGGGACAAGATAAGGAGGTGGAAGACAGTGATCCTGAGCCCGTGAATGCTTAGGCTATGTGATGGTTAATACTGAGTTCCAACTTGATGGGATTGAAGGATGCAATATTGATCCTGAGTGTGTCTGTGACGGTGCTGTCAAAGGAGGTTAACATTTGAGTTGGTGGGTTGAGGAAGGCAGACCCACCCTTAATCGAGTGGGCACCATCTAATCAGCCACCAGTGAATATAAAGCAGGCAGAAAAATGTGAAGAGATGAGAAGACACTAGCCTCCCAGCCTACATTTTTCTCCCATGCCGGATACTTCTTGCCCTCGAACATCGGACTCCAACTTCTTCAGTTTTGAGATTCCAACTGGCTCTCCTTCCTCCTCAGCTTGTAGACAGCCTATTGTGGGACCTTGTGATCATGTAAGTTAGTACCTAAAAAACTCCCATATATATATTTTTATTCATATGTGTATATTTTATTTATTTAGTATACTTTGTTGAAAGTTATGACTGTAATATATAGTCATATATATAATATATAAAGGGGAGTTTATATGTTTATATAAGTAAATTCTTACATACA
>NW_012115444.1:569563-638190 GCF_000951035.1 Colobus angolensis palliatus
ACCTAAAGCATTTATCCTTTCTTTATATTAGGAATATTCAAATTCTACTCTTTTAGTTATTTAAAAATACACAAAAAATTATTTTTTTATTATAGTTAAAAAGAATTGTGCTTCTGAATACTAGTTCTTATTCATTATATCTGACAGGGTTTTTTTTTGTAGACATTAACCATCCCTTCTTTATCCTCCCTATTACCCTTCCCAGCCTCCATCCTTCTACCCTTTATTTCCATGAGTTTTTTTTAAAACTCCCACATATAAGTGAGAGCATGCAATATTTGTTTTTCTGTGCATGGCTTATTTCACATAACATAATGTTTTCCAGTTCCATCCACGTTGTTGCAAATGGCAGGTTTTCATTCATTTTTAAGGCTGAAAGTCCATTATGCACATGTACATAATTTCCTTCATTCATTCATTGATGGACACTTAGATTAATTCCACATTTTAGCTATCATGACTAGAACTACAATAAAGTATAGATATATTTTTGATGCTGATTTCCTTTCTCTTAGATATATATCCAACAATGGCATTGCTAGATTATATGGTAATTCTATTTTCAGTTTTATGAGGAACTTCCATACATTTCTCCATAGTTGAAATATTAATTTACGTTTTCAACAGTTTATGAGGGTTCCCCTTTCTTGACATATTCATCAGCACTCACTACTATGTGTCTTTTGGTTAATACCATTTTAACTCAGGTGAGATAATATCTCAGCATTTTGATTTGCATTTATCTGAAGATAAGTGATATTGAATATTTTTTATATGCTTATTGACCATTTCTGTGTCTTCTTTTGAGAAATGTCTATTTAGATCATTTGCCCATCTTTAAATCAGATTACTTATTTTTTTCTTACTGAGTTGTTTGAGCTTCTTATAATTTATGGTTATTAATTCCTTGTCAGATGGGTAGTTTGCAAATATTTTCTCCCATTCTGTGGGTCATCTCTTCACATTGTTGTTTGTTATCTTTGCTGTGCAGAAGCTTTCTAGTTTGATGTAATCTCTTTCATCTACTTTTGCTTTGATTGTCTGTGCTTTTGAGGCCTTACTCAAGAAATCTCTGCTTAGACCAAAGTCCTGGGGTGTTTACCCAGTGTTTTTTTGTAGTAGTGTCATAGTTTCAGATCTCTGATTTAAGTCTGTAATTCATTTTGATTTGATTTCACATATGACAAGAAATAGGAGTCTAGTTTCATTCTTCTGCATGTGGATACTCAGTTTCCCCAGCACCATTTATTGAAGGAATTGTCCTTTCCCCAGTGTACATTCTTGGCCCTTTTGTTGAAAATAAGCAGGCTGAAAATGTGTAAATTTATTACTAGGTTCTGTATTCCGTTCCATTTGTTTATGTGTTTGTTTTATGCCAGCATCATGTTGTTTTAGTTGCTGTAGGTATGCAATATAATTTGAAGTCAGATAATGCAATAGCTCCAATTTTGTTCTTTTTGCTCAGGCTTGTTTTGGGTATTCTGGGATATTTAATTTTTTGTTTTGCTTCCATAAAAAATTTAGATTTTTTAATATTTCTGTGAAGAATATAAATGGTATTTTTATAGGGATTGTATCGAATCTGTAGATTGCTTTGGGTAGTATGGTCATTTTAACAGTACTGATTCTTCTAATCCATGACCGGGGGCTATCTTTTCATTTTTTGTGCCCTCTTCAATTTCTTTCATCAATGTTTGATAGTTTTCATTGTAGAGATCTTTCATTTCTTTGGCTAAGTTTTTTTCCCAGGAATTTTATTTTATTTGTAGTTATTTAAAATGAGATCATATTTTTGGTTTCTTTTTCAGATTGTTCACCATTGAGACAAATAAATGCTATTGATTTTTGTATGTTGATTTTGTATTCTGCAACTTTACTGAATTTGTTCATCAGTCCTAACTGTTCTTTGGTTGAGTCTTTAGTTTTAATATAGCCAACATGGATAATGTTTATAAAGTCTACATGAGTCTACAGTAATGTCCTAGACCTTCATAATCACTCATTCCTCACTCACTGACCTACCCAGAGCAACTTCCAGTCCTGCGAGCTCAATTCGTTGTAAGTTTCCTATACAAGTGTATGATTTTTCAACCTTCATACCATGTTTTTACTGTGCTTTTTTTGTTTAGATACATTTACATACACCAGTATATTCTATGGTGTTACTGTTGCCTACAGTATTCAGTACAGCAATATTCTGTACAGGTTTGTAGCCTAGGAGCAATAGGCTCTACCATTTGGGTTTGTGTTAAATACACTCTATAATTGCATAACAACAAAATCACCTAACCACACGTATCTCAGAAAGTATCCCCATCGTTAAGCATACATGACTATATTTAAACATTGCTATAAAGGGAAGAACTTGAAGGGACTACAGACATAATTTACAGTTCTTGACTGATTATACTATAATTAGTTTTTTATATTTATCTTTATCTTTTAATGAATATAATAATGAAACTTTAAAAATAATACATTATATGTAGTCTATACCTTTTTACACCACTTCTGAGTATTTTTCTAAAGCAATAATCTATTTTTCAGAATGTCACTTCTAGTTGCTCCTAAAATGTTTGTTACTCAGGTATAGATATGAGTAGGCTTATTTGACACCAGAAATGTATTTAATCCTTTGAAAAGTAGTAAGCTATTGATATGGTTTGGCTCTGTGTCCCCATCCAAATCTCATCTTGAATTATACTCACAGAATTCCCACACATTGTGGGAGGGGCCCAGTAGAAGATAATTTGAATCATGGGGGCAGTTTCCCCCATAGTGTTCTCATGGTGGTGAATACATCTCACAAGATCTGATGGTTCTATCAGGGTTTTCCACTTTTGCATCTTCCTCATTTTTCTCTTGCTGCCACCATGTAAGAAGTGCCTTTCACCTCCTGCCATGATTCTGAGGCCTCCCCAGCCATGCAGAACTGTAAGTCTAATTAAACCTCTTTTTCTTCCCAGTCCCAGATATGTCTTTATCAGCAGCATGAAAACAGACTAATACAGTAAATTGATACCACTAGAGTGGGGCGTTGCTGAAAGGATATCTGAAAATATGCAAGCAACTTTGGAACCTCCGAGAGACTTGTTGAATGGCTTTGACAAAAATGCCGATAGTGATATGAACAATAAGGTCCAGGCTGAGATGGTCTCAGACGGAGATAAGGAACTTGTTGGGAACTGGAGCAATAGTGACTCTTGTCATGTTTTAGCAAAGAGACTGGTGACATTTTGCCCCATCCTAGAGATTTGTGGAAGTCTGAATCTGAGACAGATGGTTTAGTGTATCTGGTGGAAGAAATCTCTAAGCAGCAGAAAACATTCGAAAGGTAACTCGGGTATTGTTAAAAGCGTTCCATTTTAAAAGGGAAACAGATCATAAAAGTTCAGAAAATTTGCAGCCTGATGATGCAGTAGAAAAGGAAAACCAATTTTTTGAGGAGAAATTCCAGCCAGCTGCAGAAATTTGCCTAAGTAGCAAGGAGTCTAATATTAACACCCAAGACCATGGGGGAAAATGTCTCCAGGCCATGTCAGAGACCTTCATGGGAGCCCCTCCCATCACAGGCCCACAGGCCCAGGAGAAAAAGGTGGTTTTGTGGGCCAGGCCCAGGGTCCCAGGCTATGTGCAGCCTAGGGACTTTGTGCCCTGTGTCCTGGCCACTCCAGCTGTGGCTGAAAGGGGCCAACATAGAGCCCGGGCTGTGGCTTCAGATGGTGGAAGCCCCAAGTCTTGGCAGCTTCCACGTGGTGATGAGCCTGTGGGTGCACAGGTCAAGAACTGAGGTTTGGGAACCTCCGTCGAGATTTTAGAAAATGTATGGAAACACCTGGATGCCCAGGGAAGTTTGCTACAGGGGCGGGGCCCTCATGGAGAACCTCTGCTAGGGCAATGTGGAAGAGAAACGTAGGGTTGGAACCTCCACACAGAGTCTGTACCAGGGCACTGCCTAGTGGAACTCTGTGAGAAGAGGGCCACCATCCTCCAGACCCCAGAATGACAGATCCACAGACAGCTTGCACCACGCGCCTGGAAAAGCTGCAGACACTCAATGACAGCCCTCGAAAGCCGCTGGGAGGAAGGCTGTATCCTGCAAAGCCACAGGTGCAGAGCTATGCAAGAGCATGGGAACCCACCTCTTACACACATCCAGTGTGACCTGGATGTGAGACCTGGAATCAAAGAGATCATTTTGGAGCTCTGAAATTTGAATGTCTTGCTGGATTTCAGACTTGCGTGGGCCCTGTAACCCCTTTGTTTTGGCCAATTTCTCTCATTTAGAACAGCGGTGTTTACCCGGTACCTGTACCCCCATTGTATCTGGGAAGTAACTAGCTTGCTTTTGGTTTTACAGGCTCATAGGTGAAAGGGATTTGCTTTGTCTCAGATGAAACTTTAAACTGTTGACTTTTGGATTAAAGATGAAAGGAGTGAAGACTTTGGGGGACCGCTGGAAAGGCATGATTGATTTTGATATGTGAGAACATGAGATTTTGGAAGGGCCAGGGGTGGAATGATATGGTTTGGCTCTGTGTCCCACCAATATATCATCTTGAATTGTACTTCCACAATTCCCATGCATTGTGAGAGGGACTCAGTGGGAGATAATTTGAATCATGGGGGCAGTTTCCCCCACGCTGTTCTCGTGTCAGTGAATAAATCTCATGAAATATCATAGTTTTATCAGGGGTTTCCGCTTTTGCATCTTCCTCATTTTTCTCTTGCTGCTGCCATGTAAGAAGTGCCTTTAGGCTCCCACCATGATTCTGAGGCCTCCCCAGCCATGTGGAACTATAAGTCCAATTGAATGGCTTTTTCTTCCCAGTCTCAGGTATGTCTTTATCAGCAGCGTGAAAACAGATTCTCCAGCTATCCTGTATACATTAGTATAAATATATAACACAGAAATCAAGAGCTCCAATTAATGTCAATTATAACATATCTTCTCCGTCACCCTGGTATCCTTAGGGAAATAGCTGCAAAATTTGCTTCTTTTTACATCCTAGAATTAAGGAATTTTATTGTTATTTGAGTTTGAATCCAGTCAGTATATGAACACAAAGGTTAAATGAGGGCTGTACAAATTAAAACTTATAGTAGATCGTGGTGTTTTCTAAAATTGTCTGTACCACTAACTTTTCAATTAATGACCACGAAAAGTATATGCATGAGATCACATTTATAGGCACCTGTAAAGATTTTGAAATGTGCCAATCCTAGTAGGAAGTGTAATTTAATATTCTTAAACATTGGTATTGAAAAAAATTTTAAATACATTCTGACTGTGTTTACACAGCATTTCATAGCATATTTTCAATTGAACTGATGTTGCATTTGAAAAATAATGAACACAATCATTTTTCAATGTAAGGATACTATCTTTCAAAAGACTTTCTGGCAATTTTTTTTAAATGGAAGAAATAGCAATCATTTAGTTTGAATTATGATGGATTATTTGTCTACTCTCTATTTGATTTGCTTTTTTAAAACATCGTTTTTCTTTTCATTCTTTTACTTTAGAAGAAACGAGAGATAAATTAGTGAATACTGTGGAAATGTTCACACTTAAAAGTAGAGACTACTAATTTCTTCAAATCTAACTTTTTTTTTTTAAAAAAAGACACATTTATTTCATCAAACTAAATAGCAGTAAGAACACTTTCTGTGTATGCAACACTACACTCTCTTGAAAGGCCTCAAAAACATTCTTTTTATATATGTGCATGCCAGTGACCAAGCCATTAGAATATGATTTTCTTTATGTTTCCATTATATTTGGCACTTTTAATGTCTCTTATTTTCTGAAGTTCTCTTTCCCAACTTTTCTTGACACTTCTCTGGATGATCTTCTGTCTGTCTTACATCTATCAGCTGAGATTCAGGGAACTCAGACTAGAGCAAGGAGTAAACTGGAAGTCAGTTTAATGACAGACATGTACAAATCATAAGAATCCTTTGAAGTTACATAATATGGAGTCAGGACCACAGAGATAACTGGCACCAAAATTACCCAGCTCTAACTTTCCTGTCTCACCTAAGGTGAGGAGAAGAGTCAAAAAATGAAAAAGCAAAGAAACACATGTGAAGTCCCCAGTCCTTGAAAAGAAGCTCAATAAAAGTTTGAAATTTAATGATAACATTATTGAAGATTTTCCCTACACCATTACTTAATTCCTCTGAGAAGTGCTCACAGTATAGTACATAGCTGTAAACGTATTCATTTTTCTAAAAAATGGCAGATAAATAACCTAACTCTATACTTTACAGAACTAAAAAACAAACAAACTCAACCCAAAGCTAGCAGAACAAAAGATACAATAAAGATTAGAATGGAGATAAGTAAAATAAAGCATCAGAAAACAACAGAGACAAAAAAACTGAAAGCTAGTTCTTTGGAAAGATCAATAAATTTGACAAACATTTAGCTAGACTGGCTACAAATAAGACACCAATAAGTAAAACAAAAATGAAAAAGAAAATATTACTGCTAAATTTACAAAAATAAAAAGAATTTTGAGAGAATATAATGAATAATTGTATGGCAACAAATTAGAAAAACTAGACAAAATGGACAAATTCCTGATGACATACAAATTTTCAAAACTACTTCACAAGTAAATTGGAAATCTAAGCAGACTTACAAAGAGTAAAGAGAACAATTTATTAATAAAAAAACCTCCCTACAAAGAAATGAGCCAGATTGCTTCACTAGTGAATTATACTGGATATATTTAAAAGATTTAACATCAATGCTTTTCAAAATCTTCCAACAAATAAAAAAAAAAGTAAAAGCATTTCCTGACTCATTCTATAAGATCAGTATTACTGATAACAAAGTCAGACAAAGACACCACAAAAGAAAGAAAACGATAGACCAATATCTTTATGAAGATAGATGCAAAAATCTTCAACATAATACTAGCAAACTGAATCCATAGCATATTTAGAGAATTGTTCACCATGAAAAAATGAGGTTTATCCAGGAATATAAGAGTGGTTAAACTATGAAAATCAATCAATGTTATTCATCATATTAACAGAATGAAAAAAAAAAAGAAACTCATATAATAGTCCCAATTGACATAGAAAAAGTATTTCATAAACTTCCTTTTATGATTAAAAAACAGTGAAAAATGTGGGAAAAGAGACTTTTCTGCAAAATGATGAGTATTTATGAATAACTCAAAGCTAACATTATATTCAATGGTGAAAGTCTCCCTATCATCAGGAATAAGAGAAGCATCTCACTTTCTTTACTGTTGCTCAGTGTTGTACTGAAGGTTCTAGCCAGAGAAATTAGGCAACAATAAATAAATAAATAAGTAAATAAACAGAAAGGATCCATACTGGAAAAGAAGAAGTAAAATTCCTCTATTTGAAGAAGACATGATCTTATCTATAGAAAATCCTAAAGGAGCCATAAAAAAAAAAAAAAAAAACTATTACAGCTAAGTGAATAGCAAAGATTTAGAATACTAGATTAACATGCAAAATCTAGTTATATTTCTATACATTTCTAAAGAAAGAAAACAGTTCATTTAGAATAACACCAGAGTAAAATACTTGGGAATAAATATAACTGTGGTGGTACAAGATATGTATGTTCAAAACTACAAAATATTTTAGAAGAAGTGAAATATCAGACCCAAATAAATGGAGAGCTATTATGTGTTCATGGATTGTAAGGTGAATATTGTAAAGAAGGCAATACTACTAAAGGTTATCTACACATTCAATTCACCCTTCATCAAAATTCCAACAGCTTCTTTCTCCAAATAGCCAAAACAAACCTGAAAAAGAATGATGTTGGAAGACTCACACTTCCTAATTTCAAAACTTCTTGTAAAGTTACAATAATCACCAGATGTGGTGGCTTGCACCTGTAATTCCAGGACTTTGGAAGGCTGAGGCAAGATGGTTGCTTGAGCCCAGGCATCTGAAACCAGCCTGGGCAACATAGCAAGACCCCACCTCTAAACATTTTTGAAAAATAAAAATTAAAAAGCTACAATAATCATGTTTGATATTAGCATAAAAATTGCATATATTGATATATAATTGAGTATGCAGAAATACACCCATATATCTACAATAATTTCTGTCAAGGTTGCCAAGATAATTCAATGGGGAGATAACTGTCTTTTCAACAAATGGTGTTGGAACAAATAGGTATCAACATGCAAAAGAACGAAGTTAGACTTACTTCAATTCACATACAAAAAGCAACCACAATTAATATAAGGGGCAAATATAAGAGCTAAAATCCTCCAATTTTTAGAAGCAGACATGGGTGAATCTTCATAAATAGGACTTGACGATGGTTTCTGTAAATGACTTCAAAAACACAAGTGAGAAAAAAAAAGAGATATGTTGAGCTTTATGAAAATTATACTTTTTAGTGCATCAAAGAAAACTATAAACAGTGAAACAACAACCTACAGAATGGAAGAATGTATTTGCAAATTATATATCTGATAAGGGATTAGAACTCACAATATAAGCAGAACTCTTAAACTCAAGAACAACAAAAGCAATCAGAATTTAAAATGAACAAAGAATCTGAATAAACCTTTCTCCAAAGAATATTTAAAAGTTGAAAACAAGTACTCGAAAAGATGCTCAATATTATTAGTCAGGGAACTACAAATCAACACCACAATGGGGTATCAGTTCACACTAGTACAGATGACTATAATAAAAGAAAATAGGCCAGGTGCAGTGGCTCATACCTGTAATCTCAAAACTTTGGGAGACCAAAGTGAGAGGATCACTTGAGGTTGGGATTTTGAAACCAGCCTGGACAACATAGAGAGAACCTAGCTCTACAAAAAATTGAACAGTTAGGTGGGGTGCATGGTGGGGTGCATGCCCGTAGTCTCAGCTACCGGGGAGACTGAAGCTGGTGGATTGCTTGAGACCAGAAGTTCAAGGCAGCAGTTAGCTATGATTGTGTCACTGCACCCTGGCCTGGATAAGAGAGAGAGACCCTGTGTCTGAAATACATAAGTGAGTAAACAACGATATAACCAAATAACAAACTAAACCAAAATTTTAAAATGTTAACTAAAATTATGGAGATATTGGAAGACTTGTACATTCCTTGTGGGAATGTAAAATGGGACAGCCACTGTAAAAAATAGTTTCACAGTTTCAAATGCCAAACACAGAATTACTATATAACCGTACGAAAAGAATTGTAAATAAGTACTCAAACAGAAATTTTTACCTGTATTCATGGCTGCACTATTCCCAATAGCCGAAAGTGGAAAGCATCCCAAGTGTGAATCAACAGATAAATTGAAAAATAAAATGGAATTGGGCAATAAAGAGGGATAAAGTACTCATACATACTACTACATGAATGAAGCTTGAAAACATGCTACATGAAAGTAGCCAGACAAAAAAGATCACATGTTATATTGCTCCATTTATATGAAATAACTGGAGTACGTTGATCAATAGAGACCAAAAACAAATCAGTGATTTCCAGGAGCTAGTGAGAGGGAGAAATGGAGAATGACTGGTTAGAGGATATGGAGTTTCCTTTTGTGTTGAGGAAAATGTTCTCGAACTTGATAGTGTTCTAAGACAAGAAAAAGAAAATATGGTACGCAAATATGAGGACAACTTGTAACATCAAAAAACTAGGAATTAATGTAAACCCTTTAAGTCTGTCATTCATTGCTGGTAACATTTTTAATGAGCTTAATCAGCTCACTTAAGGTTATTCCCTAATACAGTAGGGACTCTGGAAAGAAATTACATAAAATATTTTCATTTTTGAAGATGTTACCATATCTTGTTCCTCCCCCTCTCACAATTCTTACTTGCTCTAGCTATGTGTCATCCTGAAATATATTAAAAATCCTATAATGTTAGTAAGAAATACTCTGGAAAGCAGCATCACTTCATATTCTTACTAATGGTTTTTAGGCCAATTTGACTTATTGGACCATTCTAATTAGCAAAACTGTACAATCATGCATTGCTTAATGATGGGGATACTTTCTGAGAAATGCATCCTTAGATGATTTCATCACTGTGCAAATATCAGAGTATACTTATGCAAACCTAGATGGCATAACTTACTACACATCTAGGCTATATAATAGAGCCTATTGCCCCAGGCTTCAAATCTGTAGAACATGTTACTGTACTAAATATGGCAGGCTATTGTAACACAATTGCAAGTATTTATGTAACATATCTAAACATAGAAAAGGGACATATAAATATGGTATTTGAATCTTATGGGACCACTGTCATACATGCTGTCCATTTTCAATTGAAATGTCAACATGGGATATATGACTATATTCTCTGGCCATTTGAGTTTTCCAGAACAAAAACTTGCTTGAAGTTCTCCTAGTCATCTGAAATAGTTACTGCGCTGTACCTAAGCAAGTAGGTAATTTTGTTTGAACCATTTGTTCTAGCTCTACTGTAACAGCAAGTTTCCTTCAAATGAATTAAAATGTGTCTGTAGGTATCTTCTGGAGATAACAATTTTATTTTCTACTCATATTGAGTCTATCCTTTATATGCATAACAAAATTCAGAAAATGTTTACTTGACAGAACACTTCCTGGCAGGTTTTATGAATTATAAATATGTGTGAATTATGATTCATAGAAATGCAAGCCCAGAAACATTCTAGGTAGAGCTGAAGCTCTGAGAAATCCTGATGATAAATAATCTAAAGCAGTAAAACCGTAGAAGAGTGTTCTTTAACTGGATTGAAGTGGTCCACTCAATAAAATAACTGAGCCATCTCAATAACACAGTGAAACATGGGTAACACTTGTAAATATCAAATTTTCCATTATTCGGTTTCAAATTGGAAATATTAAAACTTGGGCAAAATCACAGCTTCTTGCACTGTAAACTCAGCACACAGCTTCCCCTTTCCTCAATTCTCAGATTTGGTTTCATTAAATTCTTGGTGACCTACTTATCACCAGCAAACTGAACCTTTATGTTCTTGCCTACGAAATAATTCCATGAGAGAAAGGTAAATAATCTTGCAAAACATGAACAAGTTTATCATCATGCTTACTGCAACCTTAGACTTTATTGGTTTAACTCCAACAGCTCTTATTTACACCAGGTCTTTTACTACCTTTAGGTCTGTGGGCAGACAGTTTAAGAAAATAAGTCCTTTAGAGGTGTCTAGACTTGAGGCTGATGATCCTGCATAAGACATTCTTAAAACCTGGAGAAAGTCACAAATGATCCTTGGCTTATTGATTTTAGCCCAAGAAGCTGCTGAGGTTTGGCTTCATCATATAACTTGCCAGTGGCATGATGAAAATTGCAAAAAACATATAAAATAGTTTTAAAATTGGTTAAAAATAAGTCACTGTTGGTTATCTAAAGTAGTTGCACTGTACTTAAGCAGATTCTGATGTGTTTTATTTTAATCAGTATTCTTTCAGGAAAATGCCAAGACTTTAAAATTATATTCTTATTAGAAGCTCTTAAATGTAGGTTTGTTTTTAAATCTGAAGATATTTTGTAGTTGTTGGTATTCTTGAGAGTCTGAACCACTTTTCTCAACATTTACAGTTATTCTGATCTCCTTGTTCTAAATCCCTTATTAGCAATGTTTGTAGAATATAAATGAACTAGAATTCATATCACATGCAAGGATCCTCACAAAATAAATCATGCTATATTAATGAGTTTATATGTTTGTCCTTGAAAAGTAGCTTATACAATACTTTTAAAATTTTTATTGTAGCAAAATAAAGTTTGCTACAAATAAATATTTCAGAAATTACTAGTTAGAGGCAATGTCTGCCTAAATAAGAAGTTCCATGTTTGTACATAGGTGTGGGTTTGTATTGTGTATGTGGCATGTTGCGTTATTGTATAGATGGTATGTCATTATGTATTATTGACTAAAGGAGTCTACATATTTTTTAAAAGAACTATCTCCTGATAATTCTAGCTGCAATAAAAGAAAGAAGAAAACTGATTTTCAGAAACATGTAGTTGAGATAATATGACTAGCATTTTCTGAGGATGTCATCATATTTTTATTTATAATATTGTCACATAAAAGACTTAAATATTCAATAGACAAAAGTCTACTATTCCCCTAAAATTACAATTCTCCTTTTAATTTGTGGTAACAGAATGTTGCCGGATATCTGTGTGGCCAATTCAGTGATTCCTACCAGTGGCTCTCAAACTTTTGCGTGTGTCAAAATAACCTGGAGTTTTGTGGAAACATACATTGCTGGGACCCACTCCCAGAAATTTTGAATTACTAAGTCTAGGGTGAAGCTTGAGAATGTTCTAATAACTTTCTAGATGATCCTGATGCCTGGTTCAGGGAACATACCTTGAAAACTGCTGATCAATTCTGAAACAGAAATTATCAATAATCTTGTGCTAAAACAGAAATTCAAGAACAAAGAAAAATTGCAATTTTTTTGTAAGGATAACAGTCAAAAACATATGTCCAAACACATTCATGTGGTTTCATAACATACACAATCGCAAACACATTTTTTTAATTAGGTAAACTGTTGAGTGTTAGTCAATGTATTATAGCTCCTTATAGAAAGTTAAAAGATAAAAAAATAATAAAACACCTGTATCTTCACTATTTTATGTATGAGCATATCTATCTAGCTACCAATCTAGCTAGCTAGCTGCCAATCACCAACAGTCATGCAACACATGAAGGTGTTTCAGTTAACAATGGACAGTGTATATGACAGTGGTCCCATAGGATTATAATACTTAATTTCTACTCTGTGTTTTCCATGTTTAGATATGTTTGGATACTACAAATATCATTTGGTTACAGTTGCCTATGGTGTGAAGTATAGTAACATGCTGTACAGGTTTGCAGCCTAGAAGTAATAGGTTATACCACATAGCCTATGTGTGTAGGAGGCCATACCATCTAGGCTTGTGTAAGTGCACTCTGTGATATTTGCCCAGTGATGACATCGCAGAAGGACATATTTCTCAGAAAGTAACCTAATTGTTAAGTGACACATGATTGTATTTAGACTCATTTCTTATTATTCATGGTAGTTAGGCAATATAAAGTTGCTGCAAACACTGAATTAGCAAATGCTAAACCATTGTTCCTAAGGGAAACACAGGATTAGGGCCCTGAGAGCTGTGGTTATATTTTCATATAACCAGATTTTATATATATTTTCAACTGATTCATACATGGCCTTATTTTGTGTGTGTTTCTGTTTGAAGACATCTTTTAAAATACGTAATGTTGGCCGGTCATGGTGGCTCACACCTGTAATCCCAGCACTTTGGGAGGCTGAGATGGGTAGATCACAAGGTCAAGAGTTCGAGACCAGCCTGGCCAACATGGTGAAACCCTGTCTCTACTAAAAATACAAAAATTAGCCGGGCGTGGTGGCAGGTGCCTGCAGTTCCAGGTACTCAGGAGGCTGAGGCAGGAGAATCGCTTGAACCCAGGAGGCAGAGATTACAATGAACTGATGGCCAACAGCACTATGTGTCACACCTGAATGAATCTTATCTATCTAACAAACATATATTCTCTTCTAGGCACATCTCAGCCTTCCACTTCAACACTATGTTTGTGGGTCATTCTAAACAACCACATCACCAAAGTATAAAAATGTAATAGGTATGGCACTAAGTAGAATTCCAAAGGACACTTGTTTATAGTGTAAGAACTAAAGCAAGAAGGCAGAGCATCTCCTGGTTTGACCTCAGTGGGTAACCTGTACTTTGGGTGATACATTTTTGTCAAATTGCACACGTCCTTTAATGACTGTGAAAGTGCAGTGAGTACTAATTTTGTTATCACAAAAAAATTTTAATGAGTAGGAAAATTTTCAAAAATGGACTTGGTAAATAATGGGGATATACATAGATAGACAGAAAGTGAGACAGAAATACATATGTTATATGTATTCACGCATATATATATGAGACAGAGAGACATATATATGTGTATATACATGAACTAGGAAATGTATGAACTTGGAAATTTGCGAACAGCATATCTGGTTTTATTGTGACCTCATCTCTGATGAGTTTTAGAAAACATCTATTTTGGTAGATTATCTATTTTTTTTCTCATTAAGTCTAAACATCTTTCTCTTATTGCTTTCTACATTCTACGCATTCATTTTCTTCCCACGAACCTTGTTTTTTCATTTGTTTCTGGTTTTATCATCACGTGTGGCCCTTATTTACAAGATACATTCTAATATCTACTCTGATATTATATTAGTAGCATTCATATACCTAGCATTTTTTCTCATTTTACTACTTATTTTGTATTATGTTTACGGCATTTGTGACATATTATAGATTACAGTTTATACAGTCAAATCTATTGATTCTTTTAAAAACCGTTACATCTAGTTTTTTATTAAAAATCATTTAAATATTTATCAATATTTTCTTTTGGTATGTAAATATATTTTCTATTTACATTTAATTATTTTATCTATCTGGAATAATTTCATATATGTTATGAGATAAGTCACTGATTTGCATTTTGTTCCTAAATAAAGACCCTCCCCCACCTGTCTTCTTAACACCAGTTCTTCCTATGTTCTGGAATGTTTCCCTAATTTCAGTTTTCTCTTTCTTCTTTCTACTCCCCCATCTTCTTCCCTCTACACATTAATTTACGCAGCATTTATGCAGACTCAAGTAAAATCCATGTTTTGAAAAAATTTCTGTCTCACATATTTTTAATACATCTTTTACTGCCTTATCTGTTTCCTCTTCTTTAGAAACTCTTTGAAATATTTAATGTCTTCAGTTTCTTCAGTTCATTGTCTTCAGTTTCTCACCTCCACTGTATTCTCAACACACCTCTTTGGCTCCAAATCTAATTATTCTACTAAAAGCTTCTATTGAAAAATAATTGTAAGACAACTTTTACTAGACATCAGCACCACTTGATTAAAAAAAATCTTGAGCCACCTTTCTCTGGCTTCTACGCTGGTGTAATCTCAGTATCTTTCTTCACCTCTCTAACAACTCCTTATCAGTCTGTTTTGCTTGTTCTTTCTTCGAGTAATCATCAGATATTTGAGATTCCATATACTCTAATTATCTTTTCTCACTCTGTATATCCCCCAATGAACCGACTCCAGCAATTTCCACCATCAACTATATTCTGACAACTTTTGAATTTTTAACACCAACTGTAAAAAATTTTTGAGTTTCAGATTCACTATTAAATTGCATACTAGACACTTTAAACTTAATATATTTGAAATAAATTACATGTTATCTTACTCAAATGTTTTTCTATTCCAATATTCTCTATCTCATGAGAGGTGCCATCATTTACATAGTTGCTCCATCCAGAAACATGTACGTCCATTTCTTTCACTAACTACTTACAGTGAGTCACTGAGTTGTGTCAATTTAAATTCTCAGATATACAATTATTGTCAATTAAAAATACAATTTTTAGGCCAGGTGCAGTGGCTCACGCCGGTAATCCCAGCACTTTGGGAGGTCAAGGCAGGTGAATCACTTGAGGTCAAGAGTTCAAGGTCAGCCTGGTCAATACGGTGAAACCCTGTAGCTACTAAAACTACAAAATTAGCCTGGCATGGTGGCATGTGCCTATAATCCCAGCTACTTGGGAGTCTGAGGAAGGAGAATCACCTGAACCCGGGAGGCAGGGGTTGCAGTGATCTGAGATCGTGCCACCGCACTCCAGCACTCCAGGGTCACAGAGTGAGATACTGTCTCAAAAAAAAATTAACTTTTTAAAATGTTAATCATTCTCAAATCAACTTCTTCAACCATTAATGATCTCACACTAGTTTCATTCAATATAATTCGTCATGAAAATCATTATCTTCTTTAATTATTTCCCCTCATTCAAGAAAGAATCATTATTGAACAATGCAATTTAATTATTCTACAGTTTCCTCACTTGAAACATTTTGGTCAGTTCACATTGCTCTTAGGACAAACTTAATATTTATAGTATGATATAGAGAATTCTGTAATATCTGATATTCTACCAGACTTGTTTCTGTTTTAAATGTCTTTGCTATTTTCAAATGAAATATTCATTCAATAATAATCATAATCAATATTGAACTCAATCTAAATATTGTGCCCTACTGAAACTTGAAAGACATTTTCCATTAGCAAAGTTTAAACAATTGCAATATAATTGGATAATGTAGTTCAAAAAAGTGACTTCCTTCAAAATAGAATAATAATTTGGCTATAAAAATACTTTTGTATTTGTTAAAGGGATGTATAAAAATATACACACTCACACATATGTGTTCTTAGTATATAGCTGATTTGATAGGCTCAGAGTATATGTGTAGTAAACCCTCTGTAGTAGATAAAAATTTCTATAATCCTATTAGTTTCCAATGTTATAGAAATAATCACATTTGTTCTGGAGTAATTAGTAACTGCAGTGATTTTTTTTAAGTTGTATATCTTATAAAATGTTTCTCTATGGCTATTTCTGAATCTCTCTACTCAACCCCACCAGGGATAAGTTGATATTTTTGCTGGTCAGTTGATGATTTTGTATATTTGATACACAATATTCATACAAGAAACAGTTATACTTTTCTCTTTCCAAAAAAGTGGTATTAAATTAAATTGATTTGAATTTGACCATGGTTTAGGTTTCATGCATGAGCTTGTCAGAGGTCATACATGGATAAAGATAAGATGTCTTTGAGAGAGCAATCAGGCAAGCTTTTTGTCCCAGTAAATGAGATATTTTTAGAAAATATGTTAGAGATTGATTGTCAAAGAATCAAGTTCATCCAAGTTTTGAGTTAGTACATTCTAATTTTTTCTGTGCTCTGTCTTATATGTGTTTTTGGTTTCATGCTAGTCAAAAAATATTATCTATGGGCCAGGTGCGGTGGCTCATGTCTGTAATCCTAGAATTTTGCGAGGCTGAGGCAGGCAAATTATCCGAGGTTAGGTGTTGGAGACCACCCAAGCCACCATAGTGAAACCCCATCTCCATTAAAAATACAAAAATTAGCCAGGCGTGGTGGCATGCACCTGTAGTTCCAGCTACATGGGAGGCTGAGGTGGGAAAATCACTTGAGCCCAGGAGGTAAAGGTTGCAATGAGCCTAAATTACTTCACTGTACTCCAGCCTGGGCAACAGAGAGAGATTCTGTCTTAAAAAAAAATTATACATATGTAGTCTATGAAGAATATCGTTTCTCTGTCTTGCCGTTTCAAGAATAACAGAAACAAACTATATCCTCAGTTTGTTTTGCTTTTTGTATCAGATTTTATGAAAATGTTCATCAATGTAGAATTTTCTAAATCCTCACCAGTTTTAATTTAAAATTACCTTGTAGGTGATATGAGTCTGACATAGGCACTGTAACATCAACAGTAAGTCTAACAATATTGGTAGGTGAGAATGATTACCTGTTGAAATACTTGAGTTTCTAATCATTATGCTTACTTTATCTCAATTAACAACATTGTTGACTACATGCTTAGATGTCATGACAAGTAAAATTAATCTTCCAAACTTAATTATCACCTCTATAATACCTGTGTTAGATGAATTTACAATAATGAATATAAGAAAATATTAAAAAGAATAACTAGTTACTGTTAACAGTTAAACAATATTGGATTTTTTAAATCTGCAAGATCATGTGACTAGTATTTGATGATTATGGAGTGGTTGTAAATGATCATTAAAAATTGTGCCTGAACATTCTAAATAATAATAATCGTATGTCATGTGTCATTTGTAATACTTCACAAAAGAAAGATATGCAAATATGGAGAGTAGAAAAAGAACAATTAGTGAACATGAATTTTGGTAACGTGATTTCAGGATATTTGGGAAAATCATTGTCTGAGTAGAGAAATCACCTTCAAAGCTACATTTTTATATTTGTATACAAATGGAGAATGAGACAGACACAGGAAAATATTAATGTGATCTGAAAAATGCTCCTTTGAGATTTCTGTTTCTCACACAATTTTGCCAATAGCAATGACAGTTTATTTCCTTCATAGCATTAATATGTATGAATGAATATATTGTGTGTATAAATACTAGAATAAGCAAGATTACCGTGATGGCATTCGAACATAATCCTTAGGCAAACATAAGCCAATTAGTGTAAAGCAAAGCATATGAAAAGTGGATTCATCAGAACTAGCATGATATTTATGTAACAATTTTCCTTAAATCTACAATGAAATTTAATTGTTCGTTCACTCAACAATAATACATTCTGACAGAATTTAGCCTTTGAAAGTCAAAATATGCTTCCTTTGAATAAAATCTTATTTCCAAATTTATATTTTTTACTGTATCTGCTTCTATTAAAATGCCAATTATTAATTAGAAATTATCTTGGCTCTCACCAATTATCTTTGAATGGCATTAATTATTTCTTAGGTTTCAACAGATTTCTTCCATCCTTTATCTGGTGAATTGGCTTAATACATTTTATATTTTTTAATAGCATGACTTACTTTATTTTATTTTTTGAGACAGGGTCGTGCTATGTCAACTATGCAGGAGTGCAGTGGCATGATCCCATCTCACAGCATCCTTGAACTCTTGGGATCCTGTGATCCTCCCACCTTATTTTCCAAAGTAAGTTGGACTACAGGTGTGCACCACCACACTTGGTTTATTTTTTTGTATTTTTTTGTAGAGCCAGTGTCTCCCTATGTGGCCTAGGCTGTTCTGAAACTCTTGGGCCAAAGTGATCCTCCTGCCTTTATCTCCCAAAGTTCTGGGATTACAGAAATGAGCCTCTGTGCCTGGCCGCATATGATTATTTTCTATAGCTTTTCCTTAGCAACCCAAGATTTAACCTTATACACTTTTCCCAATTATCAACATAGAAAGACAATTAAAGCAATAATAAATGAATGAAAAAAACAAAAAAGAAAAAAGTAAAAAAGAAGTTTAAAAAAGTGGAAACAACACAAGTGAAAACAGGAGAAAAAATTTAAAAAATAATTTTTTCACTATATGTTAATTCATTATTGTAGCTAATATGAGAATAAACGCTATGTGATGTTTTTATTTTTTGGGGGGTTATAGGTATCATATTGTTGATTTTTACATTTTTCCTGAAAATATGCAATTGAGTTTCTGTGTGTAGAGCTAGCTTTACTGTTATTGTAGTTTTCAGAGGGCTTCTCTGATCAATTGTGTGCTGCAGTAACAAGACAGATGAAAGGACTTCTAAGGAAACAAAATTGCTTATGTCCCAGGATTTTATTGTTGGGTTTGTCTTTCCAGGAAATGGATTTGATCTCTCTGGAGTAAGTTTATGCCTCCCATAATTTAAAATATTCCCAAGAGACCGGCATATAAACTACAGATTCAATTTGTTGGTTAAAATGAGAAATACAATACTGCCAAACAGTGTGGAATGTTCATGACAGCAATATGCTGTCATGAACATCCACCAAGGAAGCATCCTTTGAGGAAAAAGCATAAAGGGGCTTTCAGACCAAGAAACCAGAGACAGGAGAGATGAGTAGATTGTATTTCATATTAGAATCATTGATCTGTGATAGTCAGATGCAATCATCTTTGCCTGGATATATCCTTGCCCATGGAATTGTGATGGCCCTAACACTGTTGATAATATTTTATATGTTTGTGATTAGGAAATAAAAAATTGAACTAAAATACTGGAAAATGATAACATTCAAGATAGATTTAATCAGAGATAGAGTTCCAAATTCTTTCTCTGTTGAGGGAGGGTGGTTAAGATAGATGAACATGTTAAATAAACACAATACTTTCTAATGAGTGTGCACGGAAAGAAAACTCATGAATTATGTGGTTTCCAAAGTAGTGTTTGAAGAATGTGTATGAGAAGTAAAATAATTCCAAGAAGGCAAGAAAGGAGGACAGAACCTGGGGAAAACTCAGTCTACAGTAAAGCAATATATGAGCTATCAATATATGATATATTCACTTCATTCCAAATATATTAATAATAGCAATAATCTAGATATTCATGTAGACCAATTAACTATTTAAAAGACAATGATTTCTAGATTATATTTAAAATATTGTCTCCAATTAATGTTGACAAGAAATATATCAAAAGTAGAATATACAAAAGGATATTAGATAGAAATAGAAAATGAATTGGCAAATTCATAATCATATTTAAAATATTTCAATATTTGCATTATGTTGGTCATTGATAGACAAAAAATAAGACTATCTACCACTAAAAGAACATGTTAAGTAAATTAAATGCACATATATAAGATTATTTTTCAACCATTTGAGAAGGTGGTTTTTTAAACACATGTAGAATGTTTATGAAAATTTATTTTTTATTAAGACGTAAAACTTATCCCAAAATGTTCCAAAATGGTATAATGCAGAGCATAGTAAAATGAATTTAAAAGTTGCAGAATATCTATCCACTGGAATACTTATAGCACAGAAAATAAGGTATATCTGTGTAAAATAACATGGATAAATGTCAAGAAACAATTTTGAGCGAAAAGGCACATGACAATAATTCATGTAGTGTATCATTAATATAAAATTGAAAACATACAAAGTATAACAGTATCCTATTCAAAACTCATTCATTTTCAGTAAAACTATTTTGAAAACAGGAGAGTGATAAAAACAAAATTTAGAAGTTTATTTGTTATTGTAGGGAAGACAGAAGGTTTCAAGGGCATTTGAGTTTTTAAAGTTATTGTAGTGTTCTTATTCAACTGAGTCGAGACTCACAATGTTAGCTTTAAACGTATGTATCTCTTAGATAGATAGGTTTGTAGATGGATACAAAGATAGACAGCATATTCAACAGACACATAGAGCTGTGAGTTAGTTAACACTCTTACCATTCCTATTTCAACCAAGCCATTTTAATTCACTGCAATTGTGTCAGCTAATTTTATATGTGAAGTGGCCTGTGTCAGTGGTGCCAAGATATTTGGCTAAACACTTTTTCTTGTTTTGCCTATTATGCATTATTTCCGAGTGTGACAGTGCCAAGTGACCTGAAAAGCTGCTAGTTTTGAGTGGAGCCCAGAACAGCAGAAGGCTCTGCAACAGGTCCAGGCTGCTGTGCAAACTGCTCTGCCTCTTGGGCCATATGATTCAGCAGATCCAATGGTGCTTGAAGCGTCAGTGGCAGATAGGGATTCTGTTTGACGCCTTTGGCAGGCCCCCATAGATGAATGGTAGTGCAGTTTGGATTTTGGAACAAAGTTCTGTCATCCTCTGCAAATAACTACTCCTTTTAAGGAACAACTCTTTACTGAACCTTCATAGAGAACTGAATGTTTAATCATGGGCAACCTAAGCTGTCCATCGTGAGCTGGGTGTTACCTGGCCCACCAAGCCATGAAGCTGGACTTTCACAGTAGCGATGCATCATCAAGGAAGTATTATATTATGACTAGGCACAAACAGGCTTTAAAGACACAAGTAATTTATATAAAAATATAGCCCAGATGCTCGTGGTCCTTACTCCTGCTACACTGCTCTGCTCTCTCATCTGCACATATTGCCTTATGGGGAGTACCCTATGATCTGTTAATAGAAAAAGCAAAAACTTAGGCCTAGATTACAGATGATTCTGCATGGTATGCAGGCAATATCCAAAAGTGGACAGCTGCAGCACTATAGCCAGTTTCCAGGACATCTCTAAAGAATAATGGTGAAGAAAAATTATCCCGATGGGCAGAATTTCAGGCAGCACACTTGGTTGTTCACTTATCTTGGAAGAAGAAATGCCCAGATATATGATTATATACTAATTCATAAGCTGTGGACAATAGCTTGGCTGGACAGTCAGCAATCTGGAGGAAACAAGATTGAAAAATTGGAGGCAAGGAAACTTGGGGAAGAAGTATGTAGATAGAATTATCTAAAGGTGCAAAAAACAAAGAGTGAAGACATTTGTGTGCTTTGTAAATGCTCACTAAAGGGTCACCTCAGTGGAGGAGGATTTTTAATAATCAAGTGGATAGGATGATTCATTCTAAGGATACCAGTCAGCCTTTTCCTCCAGTTATTCCTGTCATTGCCCAGTGGGTTCATGAACAAAGTGCCCAAGGTGGCAGGGATGGAGGTGATGCATGGGGTCAGCAACATGACTTTCATTCACCAAGCCCATCCTGTCTATGGACGCATCTGAGTGCTCAATCTGCCAACAGCAGAGACCAACACTGAGACTGATATGGCATCATTCCCTGAGGTAATCAGCCAGCTACCTGGTGGTATATTGATTACACTGGATTACTTCCATCATGGAAGGAGTAGCATTTTGTTTTTACTTGAATAGACACTTACTCTTGATGTGGATTTACCTTCTTTGCATACAATACTTTTGCCAAAACTACCATCTGTGGACTTACAGAATTCCTTATCCACCATCACGGTCTTCTACACAGCATTGCTTCTAATCAAGGAACTAACCGCAAAAGAAATATTACAATGGGCCTATGCTCATGGAATTCACTGATATTATCATGTTCTCCACCATCCTGAAGCATTCGGCTTGACAGAAAGATGGAATAGCCCTTTGAAGACTCATAGTGCCATCTAGGCAGCAAGACCTTGCAAATCTTGGCAGTGTTTTTCAGAAGATTGTTTGCACTCTGAATCAGTTTCTAACATATGATGTTTTCCCCGTAAGGATGCACAGATCCAAGAATCAAGGGATGGAAATGGAAGTGGTACCTCTCACTATTGAGAGGCCACTAGCAAAGTTGCTTCCTGTTCCTACAACCTTATGCCCTGCTGGCATAAAGGCCAGAGGGAAGAATGCTTCCACAAGAAGCACAGCAATGATTCCACTGAACTGGAAGTTAAGACTGCTGCCTGTTAACTTGGGGCTCCTTGTGCCTCTGAATAAATTGGCAAAGAAGGGAGTTACTGAGCTGACTTGAGTGGTTTATCCTCACTACCAATAGAAAGTTGGACTGCTACTCCACAATGGAGAATAAGAAAGCATGTCTGTGAGTATTAGCATGTCCTCTGATTCATGTTGATGGAAAACTACAACAACCCAATCCAGGCGGGACTACTAATGGGCCGTATACTTCAGGAATAAAGGTTTGGGTTCCCGCATTAAATTGAGAACCATGACCAGCTGAGGTGCTTACTGAAAGAAGACAAAGGAAATACAGAATGAATATTGAAAAAGATAATTATTAATACTAGCTACGACCATGTGACCACTGAAAAAGTGAGCATTGTAACTGTCATGAGTATTGCTCCAGTTTTGTTATTTTCATTTGTGTGTGTAATAAATGTCTTTGTTTTCTTTCTTGTCTTATTCCCTTATCATCTAACTAAGATGTATTAACTTTATATCATAGTACTTAAGTATAATCTATTTTACCTCATAGTATTTATATTACAGTATATCAAAGAGAAAATTAAATATTACTCATGTACTTTATCTCCTTGTCTAGGAAGGAGTTGGTGTGGTTTTGGTTGTGCACAGGATCACTGTGTCATGTTAGGCAGAATCATGACCCGGTTACTCTCTTCACTTGGAGATTACTTGTGGTTTAAGGAGACACAGATGAGTGCCACGTTGAAAAAGGGTAGACTTTTAGTAATTAGGTTTATGTATCATCTTGACTGAGTCATAGGATGCCCAGATATTTGGTTAATCATTATTTCTGTCTGCAAGGGTGTTTATGGATGAGATTAGCGTTTGAATCAGTAGGCTGACTAAAATATATTGCCCTCAATGTGAGTGAACAACATCCATTTCCTTGAGGACCCAAATAGAACAAAAATATGAAGGAAGGCAGAATTCACTCTCTTTGCTTGACTGTTGGGCTGGAATATTGTTCTTCTGTACTTGGGCTGAAACTTAAAATAGCAGCCTTCCAGTTCCCAGGACTTTGCTCTGGATTTGGGCTAGAATTTATAACACTGGTTCTCGTGGTTCTCATGGATTCATACTCAGATGGAACTACACCATCACCTCTCCTGGGTTTGTAGCTTATAGACAGCATATCTTGGGACTTCTCAGCCTTCAGAATTCTGTGGACCAATTTCTTATAATAACTCTCTCTCCTAATAAATTTATATGTAAAGTTTATATGTATAATATCTAATATATATAAACCTATGTTGATTATATATCAATAATTAAATATTATATTAATATAAATTAATGATATATAATATGTAAATTATATCTAAAGTATATATTAATTATATATAATATAGAAATTATGAATATTTACTCTATGTATTAAATATATATTATATATAAACTTTGTATATATTTAAGATATATTTATATATATAAGGATTTATATATATATAATGTCTCTTTTGGGTTCTGTTTCTCTGGACAACTATAGCAGTCTACCAGAAACTGAAAAACAGGAGCTTTCCTCATTTGATTTTATTTTCTTCAATAGTTTCATTTTTAAATGAAATTAGTTTATTTATTGACATCTTTTTCATTCACAATCATTTTTCTTGCTTTTTGTTTCTTTCTATCAGATAAGAATGATTAATTGGCTTTTGCAGTGAAAGATTCCATATAAAAATACATAGAACGAAACATATCAAGTATTGGTTTTTGAGTTTCACAATGGATTTTGAAAATCATTTTTTCTAAAAAGCTGTTTCTCAAGAAAACATATTTTGTGTTACAAAAGCCACAGCCCAGAATAGCTATGGACATAAATGTATTTTATAAATTAATACTAAGCAGGAATACTTCAGTAATAGCCACTTTTCTTAAACAAACAGAGAAAGGGCAGAAAATGTGGAGTCTCATGCCCCCAAAAAAGTTAATCATTTGTATGTATGCCTGAGAAAAAGGTTTCTAACCTGCTGTACCAGGGTTAATTCCTGGGGTAGAGACAGATGAGTTGAAGAATAAAATCTGAGAGGTAGTTGTGGGGATTAATTTGTGTGGAGTTTGTGACTAGATTCCCAAATGGATTTTCAAAGACAGGACTCCTACACACTTGACTTGGAGGAGTAGAGTAGAAAGTATAATACAGTGTATGTAAATCATAGGGCGCTGATGGTTTTAAGTTTCCTCACAGCCTCAGAGAAGAGCAAGAGGGCAATACAACACTTTCCATGTCCCCTAGTGGTGCATCGAATTAACGGAGAGTGCATAAGGTCTAAAGTGACTGTGTAGCTAAGGTAAAAAGAATACAGCTGTGATCCACATGGGCCTTTTGTTGTTGTTGTTTTGTTTTGTTCCATTTTTTTCTGAGATGGAGTATCGCTCTGTCACCCAGGCTAGAGTACAGTGGCGCAATCTTGGTTCACTGCAATCTCTGCCTCCCAGGTTCAAGAGATTCTTCTGCCTCAGCCTCTTTGAGTAGCTGGGATTCTAGACATATGCCACCACGCCTGGCTAATTTTTGTATTTTTAGTAGAGGCGGGGTTTTACCATATTGGTCAGGCTGGTCTCAAACTCTTGACCTTGTTATCAGCCCGCCTCGGCCTCCCAAAGTGCTGGGATTACAGGCCTGACGTGCCAGGCATTGCTTGGGCCTTTTGAACTGAAAACTTGAGAACTTATGGTAACTTGGATGCCCAGCTAGTACCAGCATGGCTAATGCTGATAAACAAAATGCCTTCCTTGTAAGCCATTCTCTCCAGGAAATTAGATTTGATCCCTAGAAGAGGTGATGTCCTAAGAGTGGATACTTGTGTGCAATAAACATAACTCAATTAACTCAGACTAAGTTACTTTCTTCTGGTGGAATAAAAGCTTGAATTATAAATGGATTCTAGTTAACAAAAAGAAAAAAGATAGCTATTAATGTTTCTTAAAAGCCAAGAATTTTGTCCCAGAAAATTTATGTTCAATATAAAGGGATTTCAGGCTTAGAAAATTTATCTGTTACATTTTTCAATTATAAAAAAATTCTGATAATAACTTCTTCTTTGTGTCCTTAGGTTGTCTTGAAGATTAAAAAAGAGAAACAAAAAATCTAAGTGCTTGGACTAGCTAATGACTTCTGTTTATTCCACACAATGCCCTTCCCAGATAGGATGTGACAATTGGTTATTTTTCCATTGTAGTTTTTGCTACAATAAAATTGAGTGTTAGGGATGGGATATAGCTAATTTCCCCAAGACTCTTGAACTGAGGCATGTGTCTGGGCTTATCCTGTCCCTGCTTATCAAATGAGCTTGCAGCCACTATCAAATTCCCTAGAAGATCACATTTTTGTGATCAATTTTTGACCCAGAGGCTACAATGTAGATGTTTTCATCAGCAAGCAATAGGACACCACTCTTCGTGTTCAAAAGGCTCAATTTTTATCTAAGTCCATGTGTAAGGCTGTTGAAAAACACAAAGTTGTTTTATAATTTTTGTTACTTAGAAACTGAAAAGCAACGGCAACATTGTTTTTAGTTAATACCAACATCATTTTAAGATTGAAAATGATGCAAAAATTCCAACAATATTTGTATAGAGAGAATTATACTTGATTTGTCCCTAGAATATCAAGAAGGTTGAAGTAGCTAAAACAAAATGAGAAATAGGGAGAATTAGGCCAAAACTGGGGACCAAATGGAGTGTCCAGATTCTGTAGAAACGTATAATCCATGAAAGCTTTAAATTGTAAAATGAAAAAGAGGCTACTAGATTATTTAAACTGAGAAATGATATGATTGACATGTTTAAGAGTCACCTTGGCTGCGAGGTGGAATATTGACAAGGAGGACACTGCTGAAGTAAATAAGCCAATGAGGACTTCATTGCAATGGTCCAAGTAATTGATACTGCTACTAAATTTGTAGAGAGGAGAATAGTATTGAAATCTAGAAGTCTTTTTCAAATAGAATTATAAAGTTATTTGCTTTTTGTATATATTGAAAAACAATGTTGCATTAGTACAAACATTGATAGATAAGTAAATGATTTAGAAATCAATGGTGTAAGAATTGATAGAATAAAAGGATGGGCTACATATATATATTATATATATTATAACTATTATATATATATATTCCAAATTAATTAAATGCAAGAAATATTGAAAACTTTCTGAAAATTAAGAAATGATTTTGGGAAAAAAGTGATATACTCATCTTTCTTAGATTGTTTGGGTGTCTACAACAAAGTACCATGGACTGGCCAGCTTAGAAACAAGGGAAACTTACCTCTCATGGTTCTGAAGACAGAAGTCCAAGATCAATGTGCCAGCATATTCAGTGTCTGATGAGGGCCCATTTCCTGGTTCATAAATGAAGTCTTTTCATTGCCCTCAAAAAGGTGGAAGGGCTACGTCAGTTCTCGGGTGTCTCTTTTATAGGGTCACTAATTCCATTCTAAGGCCCTACCCTCCAACTCTCAAAAGGCCCAATCTCCTAATGCCACCATCATCTCGGGGATTAGAATTTAATATGGATTTGGGAGAGGGGAATGCAAACTTTCAGACTATAGCATTTTATCTGACAAAAATAAGATGCAGGTATAATAATTAATAATTTAAAAACATATAAAGAAGAAAAAATGGTGTCTGTATATGATTTTTGTGGTGGAAAGCATGAAATATATTTCCCACCCAAATTAATAGTTTCCTAAACATATTAGTAATTTTAAGGCCACACATTCATGAAAAATTAAAAAATATTTTCAGTCAAAAATAAAATTAAAAGGTAGAATAACAAAACATTTAGACCAACATGACAAATAACCATAATCTTTTTTATACTAAATTATCCTACCTGGCACTAAAACAAATGCTAACTTAGCTGTTGCAAAACATAAAGCTGGGCATGGTGGGGCAAGCCTGTGTTTCTAACTACTTGGAAAGCAGAGGTGGGAGGATTGCTTAAGCCCAGGAGTTCAAATCCGCAGTGAGCCCTGATGGTGTCTCTGCACTCCAGCTGGGTGACAGAGTGAGATCCTCAAAAAAAAAAAAAAAAAAAAAAAAAGAAAAAAAAGAAAGAAAAAAACTAAAATACTATAAAAATGAAGGAAAATTATTTATCAAAATGTATATAAAAATCCAAACCTCTTGCTTATTAAATGTATGCAAATGGGAGCAGCAATATTATATGATCATGATGTGTCAAATTTTCAAAATACTAGTTCTGTCATAAATGCCTAATGGAAATGTCAGTTGATATGGCCTCTTTAGAGACCAATGATAATGTTTAAAATTATGTTTGTATTTTTTATTGAAAAGAAAGAATATATTCAAGAATATTTTTGAAACTATTATATTGAAACATTGGAAATAAACAGTTAGGTGACTTTAAATAAAGTATGGCACAACTGTAGGATAACCATTAAAATACATGGTTTTCAATGGGTGTTTAACCATACCCATTGACACAGAAAATGCATGGGTGACAGACAATCCCTGAATGCAATGTTACAGATAAAACACAAAATTTAATATGATTTTAGGCACACTAAAATCATGTATGTGCTTAGATAAGGAAAAGTGTACAGTAGCACTATATAGATAGTAACATTTGCATTGCAGTCAGATTACCACGGTTTAAATCCCAGATCTGAAACTTGCTAGTTATGCCATCTTGGGTAATTTATTCTGTGTGACCTTGGCTGGGTTAATATGTGCCTAAGGTTGCTTCTACATAAAAGGGAATAATAGTAGTATCAGATGCTTTGGGAAAATAAATTGGAAAATTTCTGTGACAATATTCAATAAAAGAGAGTCAATAACAGTGTTTTATATTTTGTACACAATTTACATTTTGTATATAGCAAACATTTCTCTACCCATCAAGTCAAAAAATCAAATATTTACTGCACTTTGAAAACCTTTTTCTACCCTTCCCTCATCATATTCCTTACAATTTCTTTCCAAAAGCAGCCATTCTAATTAATTTTACATTACTCTTTCTTTTGAGTTATACCTAAATTGCTTTTTTTTTTTTTTTTCTTTTGAGACAGGATCTTGCTCTGACACCCAGGCAGCACAGTGACATAATATAATCATGGCTTATTGTAATCTCAAACTTCTGGGCTCAAGCAATCTTCAAAGTAGGTAGGACTATAGGCATGTACCATCACAACTGACTAATTTTTAAAACATTTTTGTAGAGACAAGGTCTGGCTATGTTGCCCAGTCTGGTCTCAAACTCCTGACCGCAAGCAATCCTTCCACCTTGACCTCCCAAAGTGTTATGATTACAGGGTTAAGCTACTGTAAGCTACTGTGCCTGGCAGTGGTTCTTTTTTTTTTTTTTTTTTTTTTTTTTTGAGACTGAGTTTCACTCTTGTTGCCCAGGCTGGAGTGCAATGGCACGATCTCAGCTCACTGCAGCCTCTGCCTCCCAGGTTCAAGTGATTCTCCTGCCTCAGCCTCTTGAGTAGCTGGGATTACAGGCATATGCTACCATGCCTGGCTAACTTTGTATTTTTAGTAGAGACGGGGGTTTCTCCATGTTGGTCAGGCTGGTCTAAAACTCCCGACCTCAGCTGATACTCCTGCCTCAGTCTTGCAAAGAGCTGAGATTATAGGCATGAGCCACCACGCCCGGCCCCGTGCTTCATTCTTAATATTACATTTTTGGGATTCATCACAGTTGACACATATAGCTTGTTGATCCATTTTCACTGTGCATAGTATTCACTGAATGAATATATGCTAAATTGTTTATTCTAATAGTGATGACATTTAGGTTGTTTGCATGTTTTGAAATATTAGCAAAAAATGCTGCCATGAACATTTCTAATGCTGGTCTCCTGTGTACCTATGTCAAAATGTCCCTAGTTACCTCCCTAGAATTGGAATTGCTAGGTTGTAGGTAAGACACATGTTCACTTCACTGACCTCAGGTTCTCCTTGGCCTTTGGCTCCACTGATTTCCTTTCTTTCAGTATTAACTTTGTTGGTATCTCAGAGAACCATCACTAGATGGCCTTGCCTTCTTCCCATCTCAAACACACACTTCCACTCTCAAATTCACACAAAAAGACACCAAGACACTCTCCTGAAAGATAGAAAGGCAATACTAGGCTACTTAGAATATTCAAAACAGAGACACTTGCAGGAAGTGAAGATCTCATTGCAGTGCCAAGAGTTTCAAAATTAACATGTCTACCAGAAAATGGTGTATTCAAAGTACACTTTTGTAGAACCCAAGTGTTCCATCTAACTCACACATTTCACATTTTAGGTTATTGGTGTTGAAACAGGAAAAATTCTCTTATTCCCCTCATAGGGCATACAATGGGGGTGTGGCTTACTTATTTGGTGCCCTGCTGCTCAAGCCTCTGAGGGGAGCATGCAGAGGGGTAAGGCTGTGGGGCTCTGACCCCATGGCAGCATGCAGGGGTGAATGTTTATAGCTTCTGAAGCCCCAGTGAGCATGTGTTACAGGGTGCTTTTTTAGTTTAGCAACCCATAGGTGGCTTGTGTTAGTCAGCTCGATTGGAACTCCTGCCTTATCCCAAGGACAAGGCTTTCTGTATCCCGGGGTTTCTTGCCTTGGTGTACCAGAAGAATCGGATCACACATGGGCTTGGAGAATGAATTCAAGGTTTCATTGAGTGACAGTAGCTCTCAGCAGATGGGGGCACCAGAAGGGAGATGGTTTTCCCCTGGAGTTCAGCCGCTCAGCAGCACGGACTCTTCTGCGACCACCCTGGTCAAAGTACGCATCATTCCACTAGTCGATGGTCTTCCGGCCTGGTGGTGTGCTCTTCTGCTGGAGTGCTCTGACGTCCAGCCCCTTTCTTCTTTAGTTGATGTGTTCCTCTGGATGTCCAGCTGCTCATGTCTCTGCCCACTAGGGTCTTGGGGTTTCCATAGGCACAGGATGGGGGCATGGCCAGCAGGGTGGTCTTGGAAAATGCAACATTTGGGCCTGAAGGCAGGAGTGCCTGTCCTCACCTAGGTCCGTGGGCACAGGCCCAGGGGTGGAACCCTAGCCAGAGGACCCACCTTTCTCTACCCAACACTTCCCTGCCCCCTTCTGTATCAGTGTGACAGTCTTCTTCTTTTTCCCACCTATATCCGTGTTTTAGGCATGAAGTAAAAGAAAGGTAATATCTCAAATGGCGTATCTTTAGGGCAAGCCCCCCCTTTTTTTGTTCAAGCATAACAAAATAAGTTTTTATCCACATAATTGTTGATGATACATATGCCATTAATTCATAAAATTCAACCAACTCTCAATAGTTTAACCACCATCAGCAGTTCCTTGACTGCTTTATGATATGAATTGAGTGGGTTGTGTCTTAATTCCAGTTTTGTTTCAATGATACTGGGAGACGTGCTCTGGCTTTCAAATTACTGCAGCAATGCAGCTAGAAAAATTAAAGCAATTTTCCTGTGGACCAAGGTAAACAAATCATTTTCACACCCTGTTTTCAGCTTTCATTCCTTCAAAAATATAAAGGACAGTGGTTTTTCTTTCTGGTATATTAAGACATTAATTATACTCTGGATGAAAATAAGGAATGTAGAAAAAAGTGTGCCAAATATTGCTAACTGCATTTGAACACGGATAATTAACAGGCAACAGACAATATATCTGCTCATAGTCAATACTTTTTATTGTATTTTTTTTTGACTGGGAAATGTGCACACTTTAGTTTCTTCGGTTCTCTGAATGCCCTCTATTTCTAAGCAACAAGAAAAGAATCTATATGAAACTTTTCGAATGTACTTTCTGGCCAGGCGTGGTGGTTCACACCTATAATTTCAGCATGTTGGGAGGCTGAGGCAGGCTGATTACTTGAGGCCAGGAGTTGAAGACCAGCCTGGCTAACATGGTGAAACCTCGTCTCTACTAAATATACAAAAATCACTTGGGCATGGTGGCGTGTGCCTGTAGTCCCAGCTACTTGGGAGGCTGAGGCACAAGAATTGCTCGAACCCAGGGAACAGAAAAGAAAAGTACATTCTTTGGACATAGTTTCATTGCAGATAAAGAAAAAAAATCTCATCAAAGAAAATTCATCTCTAACTAAAAATAACTAGGCTATGTTGGTTTAGATGAATTATAATTAACAAAAAACAGGAGAACAGATAAAGGAAACAATAGACATCACAAAAGAAAAAAAGCAATTTAGGTGTAACTCAAAAGAAAGGTTAATGTAAAATTAATTGGAATGGCTGCTTTTGGAAAGAAATTTTAAGGAATATGATGAGGGAAGGGTAGAAAAAGGTTTTCAAAGTGCAGTAAATATTTCATTTTTTGTCTTTTTCTCAATGCAACAGACAAAAATTATATCTCAATGTAGTTTTATATGCATGCATTTCATTGTGGATAGGATTGGACCTTATTATTACGTATCTTATTAAGATACATTTTTATTCATTTTCTATGAATTTTTAGATTTTTCTATATTACTTTTGACTTGTTTACCAGATTTTTCACCAGGAACTCACTGGTGTCTTCAAAACATATTTTACATCTGGGAGAAATTGTCCCCTCTAATTACTCTCTATTTTTAGAATTTCCCTGGAAATTCTTATTTATTTTCCGTATGAACTTTAATATTGGCTTATATAATTCCTATTATTCTAGCAGTGTTTTAACTGGAATTATAGTAAATTTAGTGCATTAACTTAAAGAAACTAGTTGTGATGGTTAATTTTACATGTCAACTTGGAGGATGTCTTTAGATGGGATTAACATTTAAATTGGTGCACTCTGGATAAAGCAGATTCCTTCCCTAATGTGGGTGAGCCTCATCCAATTAATTGAAGGTTTGACTAGCACAAAAACCGTGGCCTCCAGACCGAGAAGAAATTCTCTAGTCTACCACCTTCATTCAGACTTGATCTGCACCATCAGCTCTCCATGGTCTCCCACACTGCATATTTGGGAATATCAAGCTTCCGTAATTACAGGATCCCATTCCAATTCCTTATAATAAATATTTGTGTGTGTGTGTGTGTGTGTGTGTGTGTGTAGAAGAAGAAAGAGAGAAAGGAGAGAAGGAAAAAGAGAAAGATAGAGAAATACACAAAGAGACACACATCCAATGGGTTCTGTTTCTCTGGAGAGACTTGACTAATGCAATAGTCACATACATCAGGCAGTCAAAAGAATGATGCTTTTTGTCTCTTTCTGCTTTTCTTCTTAAGTTTATCCCTAGGTACATTATGTCTTTTCTTCATTTCACACTTGACCATTCACACTTTCTAACTAGCACTTCAATTTAGTACTTTCTATTTCTTACTCCTATATTCAACAGTGTCAGCTCTCTTTCCATTTACCCAAATATCTCTGTCTTTTTGCTTTTTGTTGTATTTTCTATTTCTTCATATATTGTAAACTCAGATCTATAGAGCTATTTTATTGCCTTTTAGGAAAATTATGGGAAGATAAAAGCAATATCATCAACATTTACCTTCTTATTTACTTTTCTCTATGCTCTTCTTTTATTTCCCTGTAGATCTGAGATTCTACCTGGTATCACCTCCCTTCAATCTGAAGAACATACTTTAGCATTTCTTGTAGTGCAAGTATACAGCTTTAATTTGTCTGAAAAAAATCCCATCACCCTCCTTTTTAAAGAAAACTTTCAGTGAGTATAGGATTGAATTCTTTGTTGACACATTTGGTCATTTTGTTGATCTCAAAGTTTACTTACTCTTCTGTCATCTCCAATGTTATATTAATCTTATCCAGTGAATTTTTTATGATGTATTGTAGTTTTTCATTCTGAATTTATTTTATTTGGTTCATTTTTTAGGTACTATTTCTCTGCCTAGTTCTCTTATTAATTCACTCATTAAGATTATATTTTATTTTTTCTTTAATTTTTTTACCTCTTTAAACGTTTTTATAATACCTGTTTTTAGATCTTTATCAGCTAAATATATTTCAGATATCTTAGGGTTCATTTCTGTTGACTAGTTTTGTTCTTGATGAGTGTCACATTTTCCTATTTATTTGCATGTTTTGCCATATTTTTTGTATATTGGGCATTCTTGATGATTTTTCGAGATTCTAGATTCTGCTAACTTTCTCTGAAGTATGTTTATTTTTCTATACTATTTTTGACTTGTTTACTAGATTTTTCACCAGGAATAGGTATTTCAATTTTTGGCATGACACTTTAAACTTGTATAGCCTTGTTTTTGAGCTTTTTAAAGGGTAGAAGTGTAGAAATAGCGTTTTCTCTAAGATCCTTTAACTTTAAAGAATTCCCAACCATTTTCTCCCCATAACGTTTTACCAGAAGTTTTGTTTTCTTTCATAAGAGTGTATGTGTGTATGGCTGTGCATGTATTTAAGGAGGATCTAGAATAGGAGCTGTTATAAGTTGTGGTTCTTACTTCTAAGGTACAGCCTTCTGGTATTTCATGTAGATGCCTGTGATGTTAACATGTTAACAAAGTCTCAGTTGAATTAGATCTCTGATATTTCCAATCCCATCCCAATAGCAGATACTTCCTAGCAAGTCTCATGTAGTTGTACCTTGCATGTGCTCAGCACAACCCGTGCTCAAGGATTCATGGAGATTCTTCACACACAATTCTCAGACCCTCACACGTCCAGTGTCCTCTTCTCCACTTTCTTCCCTATAGATTAGAGCTACCTTATCTGCTCCAAACGCTATGACTGCTTCCGCAGCTCAACAGGAACAGCAAGCTCTGAGCCTAGAATCCAGCTCACTGTGCTCCAGCAAGGTAGCTTTTCCTAGGCAATGCTGAGGGCAGTTATGATGCCCACTTGTAATATTGTCTTCTTTCAGTGATCTGAGTGTTATACTGTCTACTGTTCACTGCCTATGATAGTTTCCTAAACAATTTTTCTCAGTTGTGTTTCCTGGTATATTTTATACTAGGAGATTTCAACTAGGTACTAAAAAGAAAATCTCTGCTTTAATTTTTACATTCATATTCTCAAGCCATTGAGAATATATTCTTGTGTGTAATATTCTTGTGTGAAAAATTTTTGTATGTAAAAAAAATAATTTTTCTGTTAACTTTTTGTTTTGGTATAATTTTAAGCTTTCAGACATTTGCATATTACTTGTTTTTTAAAAATAGTTGTTTATCACAGAACAACTTAAAGTTAATTCTTTTTTACTATTTATATAACGTGTTGTCTTTTTATGATATATTTCCATACAAAACTGAATCAATATCTGGATTTCTATTCTGTTCCTTTATACACCATACCATAGTGTTTGAATATTGGTAGATCTTCTCCCTTCTCATTGTTCTTCTTTTTTTGCAGTATTTTTCTGGCTATTCTTGCCTTGGTTGTTCTTCCACGTGAACCTAATAATCACTTTGTCTTGCTGTAGTAAATAAGAAACCCAGTGATGTTTTTAATTTAGAGAACATAATTTATAAATCATAAACTATAATTACATATATTTGTTATAAATTAATGTGGGAAGTGTTTAACATCTTTATAATTTTAAGCCTTTTGTCAAAAAACATGGTAATTTTTTCATTTTACAAAATGTATTATCTTGCGTATGCTTTTTTGATGTTTTAGGGTTTCTTTTGTAAGTTTTAGATTTTTTCAATGTATACATGTGACATTTTATCTTACCTCTAAAAATTTTTGCCTTTGCAAATGGGGTCTGGTCTTCATTATGTATTCTAACTGGGTTTTTATATATATATATAAAATATGTTTTTATATATATATATATATATATGAGGGCTATTAATATTTGTATGTTGATCTTATAAATGAATTCATTAAATTCTCTTGCTGATTTTAGTTTTTCCACATATTCTTTTAAATTTTCCACCTATAGCAAAATAATTTTGAGATAAATATATGTGTTCAATTATTAGAACTCTACTTGCTTTCTTTTGCCTATTGTATTGGCTAATATAATAATACAACAATAGTGAAGATGGTAGCACCTATATCTAATTCCTAACTTTAACACAGTTATTTTTTAAAACTCTTGTTAAATTGCTGTTATTATTTTTAAATGCATAGCCTACCTCTGCAGGAAATAAAAATGACGACCAATATTTTGGTTTTCTTTAATTGATGTGGAGTCTATGTTCCCTTCCTCTGAACCTAGACTGCTTTGGCCAAGTGATTACAATAGAAATAATGTTTCTTCAGTTTCTAGGCTTAGTATTTTAAAGGATGGCAGGTCTAAGACACAATGAAGAAAGTATAGTTACTTTCCTGCAGAGAATGCCTAGAGAGGTACAGGAAATGAATGGCACCCAGGTGATTTGCTGTCAGCCTTCTCTATGGCAATATAGCAGTTATATGAATGAAATTGTCATAAAATCTTCTAGATCAGCCCATACATGAGATGAATATCCTGAGTGATCCTAGTCAAGGATATGAAAAATTGATATATTCTCCAACAAAGTCTTGCACTATATTTCTGACCCACACAATCATGAGAAAATAGATCGGATGTTTTGTAAGTTTTGAAGTAGTTTGTTACGTAATGGTAGATAGACACCACGGAAATAGCAATATGCTTATCCCTGTATTTCTTTAATATAATTGGTTATATTAATATAGTTCTTAATATTAAAACACTCTTTCATTCTTGATTATTAAATATAATTATTTTATTCTTCCTGCTATTTAAAACTATTTAATATTTTAATGCTAAAATTACAATATTTTTACAATACTATAATCAAAAATCAGATTTCATATTATAAATCAGAATTTAAGATTTTTTGTGAAATATTTGTCAGATTTTCAAATCAAAGTCGTGCTCACTTCATGGAAATAATTAGATAGTTCTTTCCTTTTCTGTGTTGTGAATAGTTTGAGATTGCCTGTTCTTGCATAGTTTGTTGATTTGTTGTAGAAAAATATAAAGACCTGGTGTTTTAATATGGAGGAGGCTTTTTGACTGTATTCATTATTTTTTCTCTTTTTGAGAATGTTTTTTAGACTCTCTGTTTCTACTGAAGACAATTTGGTAAATTCTATTTTCCCACAAAATTATCAATTTCTTGGATTTTCAAGCACATTTGCAAATTGTTAGAAAAGTTGTTTTTTATGTTTTTATAAAATCTTTTTTTACATTATATTTATACCTTATAATTTTGAATATTGTGTATTAGCACTTTCTTCTCTTTCACTTTTTTAATTAGGTAAGCTAAGTGTTTTGATTTTTAAGAAACAACTTCTGGAATTATTACTTTGCTGATTTCTACCTTATTAAATTTTGCTTTTATTTTCGTCATTACTTCCCTCTGCTTTCTTTCAACCTATTCTATTGAACTTTTTTTTAGATTTTTAAATTATGTTTTATAATAAAATTATGTTAAATTTTATTGAAATAGGCATTTGATGTGATGCATTGTCTTTAGCTAACTGCTTTGGAAATAATGGGAATTATTTTAAGTCATGCTTTTATAATTTTAATTTTAAAGAGTTTCTGGGGAAGTGTGGTTTGCTTCACATACTATGTTGCTGATGCTACCTTCTTGCTGCCAACCTCTCAAGCTTGCTTTGAAATCATGGTAGTGTTATTTTGTTTTGTTGTTGTTATTGAATGGGTGCTCCAAGTCACAATCTACATAAAATACTTGACCTGTTGCAGGTCCTCTTTGGTGTTTCACCAAGTAAGTCACCCCTGAAAAAACTACGTTCTACAGACTTATATCCAAATCCTTCAAGGAGGAAAAAGATCCAGAGAAGAGTGTTTGATCTGAATAAAAAGAAAAGTACTTAGGGAATTAGAAATAAATAAATTTTCAAAATATAAAAGGAAAGTTAGTAATATTTCTATATTTTTCAAAGATAGACATGATTTTTTAAAACTGATACACATGGAACTAAATGAAAATATTTGTCATTGTTCAATATATATTTTTATCACTATTAGTGTCATTGCATATCTGGACCCAGTCTTTTACATTTTTAAATTTTTTAAAAACATTAAAAAAGTTGAAAAGTCAAACAACTTTAAAAAGATATACATCTTATATATCACTTATGGTGAAACGGAGATATTTATTTGTTAACTCTTAGCTTTACATTTTCATATTTGTTTTTCTCTTTTTCATATGTATGTGCAAAAAATACAATGCTGAAAAAGAAATATTCCTGATGTAGTGATGTGATTCATAAGGCTTCTGTTTTACTTCCAGATTTTTTAGATTGATTTTGTTTTAGTTGGTTTAACAGTACATTTAGCAAACACAATCTTAAAAATTATTTCAAGAAGAAAGGTCATGCGCTGATTTTTCTTTTTGTTGCTGTTGTGATTTAGATTTAGTTTTTTCCCAGTTTTCTTTCTTTGGGATTTCAGTCTCTGGAAATTAATCCATTTTTAACCAAGGCCTTTTAGCAAATTTGTAAACATTTTAGGCCCTGGGTAAAGTATTAAAAACCTGTCTAAGGGATAGGGTAGGTAGAATTCCTGAATTCTTTTAATGTTAATTGTTTTCTGTTATTTATTGTCACATACTGTGATGTCTTCTACAATAAAATAAGAAGGTTTTAAACCATGTTTTAAAAAGATTAGCAAACCAGCTTTTGAAGAGCTTGCTCAATATACTTCAGTCATCTGGGCCTCTATGAAACTAAGTACTTGAACTAAATGATATGAGAATGCATCTGTGCAATCTTATGGTTTCTGAACTTATTTCAGAGGTAGAAATTTAAAACTGCTCTTATCCTATTGCAATTACCAAAATGGAATGAGGTGAACACAGATAGTTATTTACCGTAGTTTCTAAAATCGACATCCAATCAAATGCTTAATTTTGCTTTTTATAAATTCCTATCTCATTGGAAAATAAACTTGAAATCACAAAATGGGTTCATGATTAAAGAATCCCAGTCAATTCAAACACAGTCAAGTGTCAATGTATGACTCAGCCAAATTTATGTGTCTTTAAATTTATTTGATTTCCTGGACATATTTATAATGTTCTATATTAATCTTTATTTTTCCGGTTCTGGAATTGAAATCTGTCTGCCCTATTCCTATTCTCTCTCTTTCCTGGTATCGGCATCACATTTCAGGCAATCTTGAAATTATCTGTATTCCACCTTCATCTTCCATTAATGTTTATCCAGTAATTCATATGTCCTAGAGAGTCCACCACCCAAAGTTTGTACCAATTTCCAAAAATAAATCTAAAATTCTTAGTGTAGTACTAGTGTCCACTCAGATCTATGTCAATTCGCCTTTATAGTTTTCTTCAAAGCAAGTTTCCCATCATTTGCCAAAGATGCCTATTTTGTCTTCCCTACTTTCCTTCTACTCACTACACTTTGACCTTTATTAACATATCCCCTTTCACCTAAAATACGTTCCACTGTGTTCTACTTTCAACATTCCACAAAGGATCTGGTTTGACTCTGTGGTCCCACCCAAATCTTATCTCAAATTGTAATTCCCATGTATAAGGGGAGGGACAAGGTGGGAGGTGATTGGATCATCAAGGCGGTTTCCCCCATGCTGTTCTCATGACAGTGAGTGAGTTCTCATGAGACCTGATGGTTTAAAACTGTAGTACTTCCCTCCCATCCTGCCACTGTGTAAGATACACCTTACTTCCCCTTTGCCTTCTGCTATGACTGTAAGTTTCCTGAGGCCTCCTCCGCCTTGCAGAACTGTGAGGCAATTAAACCTCTTTTCTTTAGAAATTACCCAGTCTCAGGTAGTTCTTTACAGAGGTGTGAAACGATATGATAGAACAAAACAACCTCCAGTTCATATATCACCTCCTTTGTCTGGGACGCACTTAGCTAAAGATAATTTTCTCTTTGCTATATGCTTTGACATTTTATTTTCTGTCTGTTTATTTGTTAATTTGTGTTCATTTTGCCCGTTTAGAACATGAAGCCTCACTAGATGTTCCCACCACATGTGCACATTCATGATTTCACTGAATCTCCACAATGATATTGAAAATTGTGTCCATTATTATAACATTTAAGATGAGATAAATGAGTCTCAGAAAAGTGATCTAAATTGCTAATGGTGAAACTACTAGTAACCACAGTGGCAGAACTTATACTCAAGTCCTCTGAGCATACATCGTGTGCTTTCTCCACCTTATATCTATTATTGTAATTCCCAAAACTCTTTATTATAAAGGAGCATTCCCGGAGAAATTGTTTTTTCTAAATAAAAATCTTCAAGGAATAGGGGCTATAGGAAAGCACAATCAGCTGTTCCCTGAGAAAGTTTAACCCATTCCATCAATATACCATGTATCCAGCATAATACTGTGTCATACAGAAGGCATATAAGACATAATTTCTACATTCTAAGAACTTAAAATTAACTGGAATATTTGACTGACCTTAATAAAAATGAAATATATGATATCTCTCCTTCAATTTATTTATTTATATTTTATTTTATTTGATACAGAGCCTTGCTCTGTCACCCAGGCTGAAGTGCAGTGGCCCAATCTTTGCTCACTGCAAACTCTGACTCCCAGGTTCAAGTGCTTCTCCTGTCAGCCTACCAAGTAGCTGGGATTACAGTCATGTGCCACCACACCTGACTAGTTTTTGTATTTTTAGTAGAGACAGGGTTTCACCGTGTTGACCAGGCTGGTCTCGAACTCCTGACCTCAAGTGATCTGCCCACCTCGGCTTCCCAAAGTGCTGCAATTACAGATGTGAGCCACTGCACCCAGCCTCTCCTTCAATTTAATAATTTTAATTATTCCTTCTGCTACTGAATAAAAGTCATTTACAGAAAATATTTTTATTATTTTTTTCAGAAAATAGAATACATTATATCAGAACCAAAGAAATTCAAGAAATTTTAACAGAAAGAAAAATATATGTCATTTGTGCAAAAGAGAAAGAGTTTGTCTAAGTATCAAAGAATAATTTAAACATAAGCATGTAGTCTTTGAATAATTATGATGCCTCTTTGTTGTAATCTCCAAAGAGGAAGGGATAGGCTGACAGTGGGTAGTAGTTGGTAAATAGGGATATGAGAGTATTATCAGAAAATGCAGTCTTATTTCTGCTCTTTTATTTATCATTTTTCTCAATCAATTAGGAGCTTTTGGTTATAATGAATTTAAAATACACTGAAAATCACTTTTAAGACACAAAACCTGTAAGAGAAAAATAAAAGTAGGAGAGCTTCAAAATATTTGGAAATGACACACTTGTGCAAGAAACTGAAGTTAAGGAAGATACTCCATGTTTATCCCACATCCTTGATTAAGTATGCAAAGCATATTGTTGTGGTTTCTTCCAAATACGGCATGTACTTTACATTAGTTCCATATAATATTCTCTGAATAAAGTGGATTGTGTTCCTAAAAAGTGTGAATCTATTGTAACCTGAACTTTTAATTGAAACGTCGTATTTTACACCATACTCTTTAGTATCTTTTGCAAAAAATGCCATTATAAAATTTTAAGAAGAGTTTCTCTCCAAAAGTGATATATCTTTACCGGAATTATTTTGCTAAAAATTTTTAACAAAAGAGTTATTATATGAAGTAAGCCTGTTTGAAATTATGTATTATAGCAATTAAAAGTTTGAGAATTGAATTAAGAAAAGAAAAATTTATATAAATATTACTTAGTGTACTTTAATTTACTTTACTTTTAGTATTAATACAATTGTTTTCACTTGGAGGCAGCAGCGGAAAAGGTGTCTGAAAGTTGCATTAAATTTCCAACAACATTGTAGTGTGGAAGTGTTAATTGTGAGATCTTTGACAGGTGAATACAGTTTCCCTTCTAAGAGTGAAGTTTTTATAAAGAGTGTGATGACAACAATGTCATCTCACCTTTCTCCATTTTATCTTAATCTCAAACCTTTCGTAAAGGCAAAGATTTCAATGATATATATTGTGAGGTAACACAATTTTTTTAAGAACTAATGTAAACACTTCCCACTTGTAAAAAGAAACAAACAAAAAAGACTAAAATAATGTTTTAAATCATTAAAAAACCAAATCACTACCTTACAAACTAAACTAAAAGTAATTTTCTTGCAAACTGTGTCCCACAGATAGCAATCCATAAAAAAAAAAAAATTGTTTTTAAAAAAAGCAAGCTTCCAAAATATAAAATAAGTGTAGAAAGGACTTGTAGGACAAATCCTTCTCCAGAAAAGACTTATTATGTTTTTTAATTCCAATACAGTAATCCCCACTGATCTGTGGTTTCACTCTCTACAGTTGCAGTTACCCACAGTCAATCACAGTTTGAAAATCTCTCAATCCCCCAAACCCCGGCCTCTGGTAACCATCATTTTTCTGTTTGTGAGTTTAATTAAAAAAAAAAATTCCACATAATAATTTAGATCATGAAGTATTTGTCTTTTTTTATTTTTATTTTTATTTTTGGCAGGAGGAACCTGCATTTTATTTTTATTTTTTAAAATTTTACTGTAAGTAATGGGATACATGTGCAGAACAGGCAGGTTTGTTACATTTCAGTAACGGAGAAGGAATAAGTTAAAGAGATCTATCGTATATCATGGTGACTGTGGTTAATAACAATATATTGCATACTTGAAAATTGCTAAGAGAGTAAATTTTGTGTTCTGGCCACAAAAGTTACATCTGTAAGGTAATGCATATTTAAATAGCTTGCTTTAGCCATTCCACGATGTATACGTGTATCAAAGCATCATATTGTAATCCATAAATACATGCAATTTTGACTTGTCAATTAAAAAATAAATTAAAATTTTTAAAAAGAAAACAGGTGAATACAGTACAATAAAATATTTGGAAAGAGAGAGAGAGCAAGTGATAGAGAGCCCAAGTTCACATAACTTTTATTATAGTATATTTTTGTAACTGTTCTATTTTATTGTGTATTGTTGTTCATCTCTCACTGTGACTAATTAATAAATTAAATTTTATCATAGGTTTTTAGGTATATGAGAAAACAGTGTATATAGGGTTCGACATTATACACAGTTTCAGGCGTCCACTGGGAAGACTGAACACATATCCTGTGGATAAAGGAGGGCTACTGTATTTGCCAAATTTATTTTAACTACAAACCAATCTAAGAATATTGTATAGAAATACTATTTTCCACAAAAGCCTGGGGTAATTGATGAAAGAAATGAAGAACTGCTTCTCCTTCAAGGAAAGCTGCATGAGTAATACTGTTCACAATAGATTATTTGGTAATTTGCACATTAAGATTTCAAAGGAACTTTATCTTTCAAAACTGTAGAATGCTGGTATTCTTTTAGGAGTCAAACTGCATCCCATCCAGCCCCCATCTGTTTGCTAAATAAAGTTCTATTGGAACATGGCCACACATATTTGTTTGTATATTTTCTACAGCTGCTATCATGCCGTAACTGCAGAGTTGAGTAACCTATGAAATCTAAAACATAAACTAATTGGTGCCGTAAGAATAAAGTTTGCCCATCTCAGCTCCATATATTTTTAACAATCAACTGATCAGAAGATGAATTTGTCATATTTTAAAAGTTATGGTGCACAACGAAATCATGGGCCATGTATGTTCTGTGGAAGTGGGGTCAGAAATATTTTTATGCAAGCTCAGGATAGTATCCAGAATAAAAATTCTGAGACCAAACATTTTACCACCTTCTAGTTTAGATGATTGCACATGGCCATGATAATTTTAGAATGGGAAATTTTCTGATGTATTAATCAATTTTCCCCAGTGATCATTAAAAATTTCAATAATACACTTGTAAAACGCCTAATTTAAACTGTAGTGTTACTCTTGGTAAACAATCACATCATCCATCCTGACCTTTTCAAATAGAAATGTCATGTGTGTGGTTGTAGATCATGACAAATGAAAAGTAATATTTTCTATATCACTTATACATTTTGGTATGAGAGCATTAGCCTTGTTTCAAAAGGTCATCTCGTAATTTTTTTAAAATGACAGTTGTTTTGCCTTTACGACATCAATTTAAATAAATGTTTATTATGTCTGTCTATCATGAGATCTATTAAGATAGAGCTTCCTAGCTCATCAAATTAAAAGATATTTTTCATAGAAAAGAAACCGCTTAGATTTCTGGGAGAAATGAAATAATGAATAAAAATATAAAGATAAGCTTCCAATACAAGAGGTACCTAAAATCAACTATGAGATATCTGCTCATGTCAGAGTCCCTTTATACACACAATTCGTGTTAATAAAAATGACAGGGAAAAAGATATACACCCTTTTTTAAAATAAACATTTCTAAAAGCCTTTTGCATTTTTTTCACATCACAGTCACTTGAAAAATTATAGACAAAAGCCTTTTATTCTTATCAGTAATCTACTATATTGTTGCTACTACATATAAATCCTCTCAAATCACCATAACATCCTTTTATTTGAGAATAGCATGAATAACGTAGCCTCTTCTTGTGACCCACGTGCAATTCATGAAATTGTTAAGTTCTTTTTCTGAGATAAGTTGTTATTTGGAAAGTCTTTGAGGAGTCTCAAGGATAAAGTAAACGTGAATTTTTATCCAGGCTCTACGTTTTGTTGGTTCAAACAAAACTTCAAAGCCATAGTTTGCTCACCCAAAGGAGGGGTAGAATATTTGCCTTGAGAACAATGGAACTTTTAATATAAAAATTAAATGACACCTGCAAAGTAAATATTTCTCTCTGAAAAAAACAATGGGAAAAAAGGTCACAATGGAGCAGTGTACCTATACATTTTGTTTCCCAAGAAGCGATTGGTAAGCTTTTCTTGAAGACAATATATGTAGTTGGCCCAGTTTCTAGGTATTCCTTGGCATAAAGACAATGCACAAAATTTAAAAAGAAAACAATTCTTGTTTATCACGTTAATAAGAGAATTTAAGCAGATCTGGCTGGGATTAGACAGTCTGGGCGGGGCTCAATCAGCCAGTTCTCAGGAATTGGTCAATCAAGACAAGGAACACAGGGAATCACCAGTCCACTGTGATGAATGGAAAATTCAGTATCTTAGATCTGAGGCTTATAGCTTGGGAGTCTGGGCAGAGAAAATTACAAAAGGTAAGATTGTTTCTTTTTTTTTTTTTTTTTTTGAGACGGAGTCTCGCTCTGTCGCCCAGGCTGGAGTGCAGTGGCGCGATCTTGGCTCACTGCAAGCTCCGCCTCCCAGGTTTACGCCATTCTCCTGCCTCAGCCTCCCGAGTAGCTGGGACTACAGGCGCCCGCCATCTCGCCCGGCTAGTTTTTTGTATTTTTTAGTAGAGACGGGGTTTCACCGTGTAGACCAGGATGGTCTCGATCTCCTGACCTCGTGAGCCACCCGTCTCGGCCTCCCAAAGTGCTGGGATTACAGGCTTGAGCCACCGCGCCCGGCCAGGTAAGATTGTTTCAAAGCAACTTTGGAAAATGTATAATTCACAGTGAGTGTGAATCTACCAACAAAACAGAAAGGGAGGGAGAGAAACAGAGAAAGGAAGAGACGGGGAATAGTTACTGCCTCTTCACTTGCAGTTTATTTACTTACAAGCTAGCCCAGCTAACTGAGATGCTGTGTCGGGCACACCTTGAGACATATCAGAGGGACTGTCAGAAGCCAGCAGGAATATCAGAACATCAGGACTATCAGAAGCCATGGAACAGTTCACTCTACTAAGTGGGAGTAATTCTAATTCACACGTGTTTTATATTATTTTATTCTTACATTCAGCAAACATTTTTTACATTTATTTTGAGCTAGACACGGAGATATAAATGTGTACATACAGAATTGCTGTTCTCAAAGAGTTTTCAGTCAAAAGAAGAGACAAGCCAGGATACAAAAATTACAAAATAATGTCATAAATAGTATTATAGTGTTCTTTAAGCAGACAGAAATGGAGTATTCGACTCAATCTTTAAAGTCAGGCCAAAAGAAGCTACATTAAATGGATCACTATCTCTGGTAGGGTCCAATAATTTAATGCAAAAAATACAGAGTACATCTTTTTGGAGTCATATTATGTCTGCATGTATTCATCCTAAATAAATGAACTATTTTGGAGCAAACATGCTAATTATAGTGTGGTGTTTGTAATCCAACTGCCTATCCATACTGAAACAACAGGAAAGGATCCCAGTTTGCTGCTCAGCATATTATTTACATACTAAATTATCCAGCAGAACCAAAGTCAGTATGTAAGATACTGGTCTGGTCTATAAAAAAAGTGACATTTCAATTAACTTTCTCAGAAGTCCACCAACTTAAACTCAGCCTTAAAAATCAAGCGTGTTGGATATGCCCAATGTGATATAGTCGAAGGGGAATGAGCAAGACCATACATTATTCCCATTTTCTCAGTTCTCCACATCTACCTAATAAATGAGATCAATGAATTAAGCTTTAACTTTTGAATAGTATCTTCTATATCTATTTATTTAAAAGGCATTCATGGAACAGTTCACCAAGAATTTTCTAGTGCCCCGGAAGCCTCCATTGGAAATATCTGTGTATCTAGATTCAACTGAGTGTGACCATACAATATTATGATAAAGATCATGGTAGGCAACTAAAGCTTCAACCTTGTGAAAGCTCAGTCCATGATAGAATATTAAACATCCTCTGGAAACTAATCGAGTTATTTGAGCCATAATGATTGTTTTAGTAAGTAGAATTTTAGAACACATTCTACTGTAGCATTTATTTCTGCCTACCTTAAGTGTGTTCCCGCTCTATTAATGGTCAGAATGCCAATTTTTCCTCCTGTGTCAACCTAAAAGTGTTATCACTGACAGTCGGCTGTCATCCTAAAATGTACGTGTGGCTGATTAGTCATAGTTGCCAAGGTAACCATCCTGATGTGTGTTGGTTGCTTTTAGGAGTTTATCATTAGACACCTGAAAACCTTGACTGCATGTAAATAATAACAGCTATCGAGATAACGTGTCTTTGTGCTTCAAATGGTATTGTCTAGTGTTGAGACTCAATAAATATGTGATAATGCTGAGTTTTATTTGTCTTTTTAGTCAGTTGCTATCAAAACCCTTGGTAGGAATATATTGATTTTTACTATATTCTTAAAGTTCTACTTTCTAAACAGGGAACTCAAGTTAAAATATTGTATTTATAGCATTTTAAGTCAAACTTCACACAAAATTTTCCTGCAGCATTTGACATTGATTAAGGCAATTCCCCCAAAAAAGAATCAGTCCTGAAATAATCTCAGGCCTCTAACTTTTCCTCTTCTTTCTTTCTGCTGAGTCTCTACTCCAAAATTCTGGGTCTGCCAGCGAGAGGATGAGCACTAACCATAGAACCTGTACTATTTCCCCTTCCCAAATTTCACCTTTGCTTTTACTCAGAAAGTTAGGATCATAGACTTATCTATCATCTATCTATCTGTCATCTATCTATCTATCTATCTATCTATCTATCTATCTATCTATCTATCTATCTATCTATCTATCTATCTACCTTTTCTGAGCCTCTATCTATCTACCTTTTCTGAGTTTTCTTATCTGTAAACTTAGATAAGGGATTGCTCCAAGTATAAGTTTGTGAAAATGAATTTACAGAATTTAATACAGTACCTGAAACATTTTTAGTTTTAAAATAGTTATGTATACTATCAAAAGTGAAATTATCCGTTTTTAATAGAATTGATTTTTTTTTTTTTTTCTAGCTGTGTTGGTAAATGGTTAATGAACAATAAGGGGCCTCTTAATGAGATCCATTAAAATTACTTTAGGAAAACTTTTTTTTTTTTGCTCTCTAAGCATTGTGTAAATTTCTAGCCAACCAAGTTATGAGAATTCTAGCATTTTAGAATGACTGTTTTTGGATAAAGGCATTGTGTTTTCAGGGGTCTCTTCTTAAACTACAGTGTACCCAGAGGTGTAGCACATTAAGTTGCTATTTGCTAATAACACTTTAGTAGAAATTAGTTGGTGTCACAGATTGGAAAGTTCCAGCACCATACACTAAGATGAAATTTTGGGTGCAAAGTATTTATTAGGGATTAATACCTGTGAAAGGTAAAGAAAGAAAGAAAGAAAGATTGGGTAGAGGAAGAAGTCCAACTCTGATGTAGGTTTGTCAGACATTCAGCCAATGTGAGGGAAGAGATCAGGAGCAAGTATTACCTGTCTGGTTGTCCTATTTTCAGCTGAAATAACTGTACCTTTATGCCCCAGCCTTTTATTTATCCAGTGTGGGCTGCCCAGGAAAAATCATGATTGCTGGCAAGCCTACTTTCTGAAGCAGAGGCTGATTATAAAGGAGCTGAATATTGATGGCTCTCTGCTGATCACACTCCTGCAGCATGGCAGTTCTTTCCTGACAGGTGGCATGTATCTATATCTATCATACTTAGATTAATTAGCTATCTTTTCGGAGAAGTGAACTGGGCCTAGATTCAATGAGATGCAGACAGACATACATTTTGTTGAGAGACTCAGAACAACTGCTTTTGGTGAGTTGCTTCACATTTGTTCACACTGTGTGTATCTTACTCACTAGGGAAGCATAGGTACCTAGATTCATAGAGCAGAGAAAGTAAGGATAGTAAAAGAAAAGGGAGAAGCCCCAAAAGGGAAGGATGAGAGAGAATCAGTGGTACATTTCCCTTGCACAAGGTCAACACAGTCACACATACTTATAGGCATCAATTCTTTACTTCTATCTTTCTGTTTAGTAAGTGACATCTTGTTTGACCAGAGTTTCCTCGTATTTATTCTTTCACTTTTTTAACCATGTTATTTTTACTGTTTCAAGAGAAAAAAAAGTCTTTTTGCTGGTGGCTTTCCTGTGTTTTCTAGAATTAGAGAATCATTATCTAAGAGCATAGACATAACCAAAATGCTTTATCTCTGTAGAACTTTGTAGCAAGTAGGACTGTGGGGAACTGTGATTACAATGAATTACAGAAACCTTGTGTGCAAGACATGGGAAAGTGTCAATACTCTTGCCCAGTGCACTATAAATGCTTATATGGGCTCATACTGGACTTGTTCTTCCAGTCTGTATGCTTTCCGTAAAAAAACAAAATAAAATAAAAGAAGACAGGAATGGAAATGATGTGCTATTACTTTCTCCACCTCAAATTTTGTCTTATAAAAGCTTTGTTTACCTTTTTTCAATGCTGATGCAGAGTGATTTAAAAAAATGAAATCAGGTATCAATGAACTCAGGATAAAAAGCACCACAAGTTTTATCACCCTGACAAGTCATTGCATAGGCATCAGCAAGACTGAAAAAATCACAGTGGTTAGACAACATCATTTACATTGCCCAATATCTTGTAAAGACAGCTAAATGTTTTATTTCACAAACTTCCTTCTCAGGTTGTGTCTCATTGATGTTCACTTATTAAGTAGCATCACGAGCCCTGAAAATATTCTCCCCAGGCACACACAGCTTACTAGAATTTTTGTTCTTGAAATATTGATTTCATGATTAAACATTCCATCAGATAAGAATTCTAAACCTAAGCTTTAGACTTTTCATACTGGGTTACATTTATGGTTTGAAAAGTCTTGAAAATTATCTATTTCAATTAACGAAATGTAGAGATACCATTCTACCACAAAGATTAGATTTATTCCCAAGTTCCCATTGCTCATAACAGGCTAGCGTTCTGTGAAATTTATGATTATACTTAGTTTCTTGAACTTTGTTATGTGGCCATATGCTGCCATTTATACATCTGAAAAGTATAGCTGGAAATTGTGAGGAAACAGAATTGGTATATCACTACTTACGAAAATGCACACTGAAACTTTTAGGACTGCTTTTGGTAATTGTGTTTTTCCCATAAACAGTGATGCTTATACAAGGATGAATTTTATTTAAATTTGTTTTGTTTTTCTTCATTCACTTATTAGGCATGAAGGATGAATTTTCCAAATTTGATTTACATTAGCCAACACAAGTTAAATAACAGTGTGAGATACTTACACTTTATGCTGGCATCTGAATTTAGTCTCTCTGCTAGTCAGATACTTTGCAATACTTGATATCCTTTTTAACTTCCCCCATTATCTGGGTGACAAGCCTTGGCAAGCACTTTTGTAACTCTTAAAATCATAATACATTAGACTTTTTAATAGAGTAATTTTAAGTTATCTTAAACACTTCAATATTGTTTTTAAATTAATGAAGTCTTCAAATTAAATCTCAATTTACAATTATACATTTGAGATTGGAGTTACTTTTTAAAATTATCTTCTTAAAAGCTCAAATTGTCTTAAATAAAATAGTTAAAATATAAATATTTATACTTACATTTCCTAATGTAAATTATTAATAACCTGGAGTCATTTTGTATTTTGAGTGATTCTAAATTTTCATAAGTTTTCAAATGCTCACCACTGCAATCACAATTATATAAGCCCCAATACTGTGAAGGGTTGCTTTCTTGCAGCAACATTTGTGGAGCTGCCTCTTTGAGTTTCTAAGTACTTAGGAAACAGGACGATTGGCTAGGATGCAGTTGAACAATTTACTATAACACTGATGATATAGGTGAACACTATTCGTAGTTGTCAGGCTCTATTACAGAAAGATGAAGAGATGATGCTGAACACGCCCTTTAGATTTAGAACCTATGTTTTAAGTAAAACTATATGTAACTGGTACCTGATGGCTATAGTTCTTGGTTGTAATATTAATTTTGTTGCTTTTAAGTTCTCCAAGTTAATTAACCTTTCCCTACAACTCTAAAGACTTTTGAACTTGGTAGAATTCTGCACTCTTTAATATATGTCTCATCTCTTAGAACCACATAAGGTTTGCAAATATTAAAATCATGTTCCATTAGCATTGTCTGTTTCTCATGGCTTCTGTGTATTTGGTGTTATCAAAATGTATTCTTCTTAGCAATGACAGTCTCCTAATTCTTTAGAGTATACTCTAGGTTATTTCTGTTTATGCTATAATAGAATTTCAAAGTTTAAATGTAATTTTAAAGTGCATGTAGTTGATTGACTCATCAGATGACAAAGAATCACTTTTAACAAAGGAAAGAAATCTGTAGTATATTGTGACATATACATTTTAACTATTTATTATTATCATCATTTATTCATAGTCATTGTTCTCTATTTTTTATTTGGATGACCATATAATTTATTAACCAATTAGGTAATTTTTGAGAGTGAAAGAGGGAAAAATAACTAATTAATAATTGGGACTATCCTGAGAAAACTGAGACATGTTGCCACCAATGGTGCTCAACGATACTTAACTGAAATGTTTAGAACATTTTCATTCACAAGCAATTCTGTAAAGCACTGTTTTTCACATTCCATGCCCTTTTGAACATTTTTAGCTAGCTAAATTTAAATGGTACCATAATATGTAAAAATATTCAAGTAGGGTTGCACTTATTGAATAGGAGACTATAGACCTGAAGCCTATACCCACACCATCCTCTTTGAGGTATACCATGATCCCATAGGCACCAGCATAAAAATATGGAGCTCCAGAAGACTATTTACAAAGCACTGTGTTAATGGAATAAAAATAACATTTATCAAACACCTATGAAATACTTGCCAATATAAATGACATGGAAATAGAATTGCTATTTAAATCTATGTTTAATTAATTGCAGACTCTCATTCTTATTTCTCAGAGGAAAATTCATTGCATTTTTGTAAACTTCATATCTTAGAAAGTTCTATCATCATTTTCAGATATCTGTCAGGTCACCTTGGGTTATGTTACACCAATAACAAGTAGCTTCCAAATTTCAGAGGCATAAAACAAACAAATAAACTCAAAAAGTTTTTTAAAATAAAATGTTTATGGTTTATACTATATATTTATTGCAGTATGCCAACACACTCTATTTATTTTAGTCTCTGATATACATAGGCTGTTGGAAGCTCTATCTTGACATATACTTCTGTGATTCCGGAATCAAAGAAAGGGAAAATGGTGAAATATTCATTGCTTCTTGTAGTTTCCGTCTGGAGATAACAAATGTCTTTTTCTCACATGTTTCATTGGCCAGAACAAGTAGAGTGTTCATGGCTAAGTCAAACAGAATGCAGATCTATAATTCTTCCATAAAGATGATCTTCAAATAATGTAGTCACTTTACCAGGATCTTATTTTAACAAAATCTATCTTCCTTAACTTGTAATTGATATTTCTTCTTCTTTCCTATGGGGTCAAGTGTCTCATGAGAGCCCTCATATATTTAGACCCACACAAAGTCCCCCAAATATATTTTGACTCACTTTCCATATCCATCTAAAATTTCTTCTTTTCCAAATTAAACATTTCTAATGTTTCAACTGTTCTTGAAAAGGCATTGTTTAAAGTGGTGCTTCCCAAATCTGAGTGTGCATTGGCATATTCTGGAGGTATTTTCAAAACACAGGTTCTGATTCAGCAGACCTGGGTAAGGACTGTAATAGAGCTTTTTGGTTTGTGTTTTAACTAAATGGTATCTTAACCCAATGTTGAGTCTCTCGCTACAGGTGATTCCATTCTTTTTAGTAGCTAATGAAGTCCATACCGCTACCATTTCCATTAAAGTGGCCATCACCTTCGTGGCCACTATGCTCTAGCCCAAATCACCCTGGGGCCAGGTTTCAGACAACTAGAAATAGTCCTATGCTTTGGAACATGGAAAATTATTCAAATAAACTAATCCACAGGAAGCCATTTGTCCAACAGCACATGCTCACTTCATTTCTGATTGTCACATTTTTGTAATTCTTGCAATATTTCAAACATTTTCATTATTATTATATTTGCTATGGTGATATGTGATCAGCGATTTTTTTTTTTTTATTATTGTAGTTGTTTTGAGATGCCATGAATCATGCCATTATTAAGAAAGCAAACTTAATGGATAAATCCTGTGGTTGTGTGTGTTCTGACTGCTTCACTCACCAGCTCTTCCCCCATCACTGTCCCTCTCCTTGGGCCCCCTTATTTCCTGTGACACAACAGTATTAAAATTAAGCCAATTCATAATCCTACAATGGCCTCTAAGTTTTCAAGTGGAAAGAGGAGTCACTATATCTCTCACTTTAAGTCAAAAACTAGAAAGGATTATGCTTAGCCAGAAAGGAAGACATATCAAAAGCCAAGAGAGGCTAAAAGTAAAGCCTCTTGTACCAGTTAGTTAAGTTGTGAATGCAAAGGAAAAGTTCTTAAAGGAAGCTAAAAGTGCTACTCCAATGAACACACAAATGATAAGAAAGCAGATCAACCTTACTGCTGATGTGGAGAAAGTTTTAGTGGTCTGGATAGAAGAGCAAACCAACCACAACATTCCCTTAAGACAAAGCCTAATCCAGAGCAATGTTCTAACTCTCTCTAATTCTATGAAGGCTGAGAGAGGTGAGGAAGCTGTAGAAGAAAATTAGCCTGAGATAAAATAGTCTTTTTAGTCATTCACTGCATATCATTGAATTATCTAATATTCCAACATGTTTATAAATGCTGTCCTTAAATCTTACTTTCAATATATTATATTTTAGCTCTTGTACTTTGTGATTAAACATGTTTTTATAATTGAAATACAATATACAATACCATAAGATACACCATTTAAAAGCATACAGTTTAATGTGGTTTGACAATTGTATGCTTTCATGTAGCTGTCTTCAATATCAAGATATAGGTCATCTCCATTTGGACAAAAATTTCCTCATGCCCACTTAAAGTCAATCTTCACCCTAGTAAATAAATACTGACTCATTTTCTGTCTCTATAGTTTTTGACTTTTCTAGAATGTCATAAACATGGAATCACACAGTAGAGTCATGTGATTTCTGTATAAAAATGATGTTTTCAATTTGTCTGAAGACAAACCTATTTTAATTAATGTGATCAAGGGAACATACAGTTAGAAGGAATAAGTTTTAGTGTTCAAGATCAGAATAGGGTGACAACAGTGAGCACCAATGTAGTGTATATTTCAAAATAGCTTGGCAAGAGGATTTGAAATGCTGCCAACACATAGAAATGAAAATTGCTCAAAGTAGTGGATATCCTAAATACTCAGACTTAAACATTATACATTCTATGCATGTAACAAAATGTTACATGTACTGTAAAAATGTATACAAATATTATATAGCAATAAAATCATTTAAAACAGATCAAGTATTACTGTTGAATTAGAGTAATCTCTGGGAAGTACATTCATAGTTTCAATATTCTGTGGAAAACTCTCACCAGATAGAAAAGCTAATGCAAAATTAGTTTAACAAATCAGATGTCTTAGAGAATTCTTGAGAGTTATCATGGCAGTTTCAAGCCAACATGTTAGCACTTTGGCTTGTTTTTTAATAATTTTATTAGTCAGAGCTTTAAAGCTGATTAAGTCAGAGTATTTAGGATATCCACTACTTTGAGCATTTTTCATTTCTATGTGTTGGGAGCATTTCAAATCCCCTTGTCAAGCTATTTTGAAATATACACTACATTGATGCTCACTATTATCACCCTATTCTGATCTTGAACATTAATAGTTTTATAGATACTGGGTGAGCATCAAGAGAACTGGCAAATTCTAGAAGAGGAGAGAATAAATCTATATGCTGAGCAAGGTCAGCGGCTTCTTCCCCTCCATCTTCCCATGAGGGACTGAGCTTACCCAAAATCTAAAATGAAAGTCATTAAGTAATACTTAAAGATTAATACAGAGTTTTAAAAAAATTAATAGGAGTTTAAATCAAAATTCACTCTTTATTATGTAAGTATTGTCCTTTAATGTTAAATTAAAAATTGACTTACCACCAGAAAGGTAATAAAAACAGGAACCAAAGAATCTAAATGCATTACAGATGAATAACATAACCACACTGAAGGTAGAAGGGAAGAAAAGAGCTAACCCAAATAACATTGGAAAAAATATTTTGACTAGATACTGTAAAGCTAAAGACACAATAAACTGTACACATATATACTGTCATATAATTAGTAAATTTGTTTCTCCTAAGGGTGTAAGTGAGTAATTCTGAAATGACTTTACACACATATATTGTTTTATCAGCGTTGTAGAAAAAAGTTACAAATAAAGAGGAGGGTCTTGTTACATTGAATTAGAATTAAAAGTATAAGTAAGAACTCATAAACACACACACACATAAAGAAAGAGAGAGACTGAGGGAAAGAAAGAATTGTGTGGATGAGTATTTATATACATACTTTACAGTATTTATACACATGTTTTTAGCTCTGTACACTGAGAGGCATTGATTTCCCAGTAGCAGTGAGCATACATGGCACCCATGTGTTGGTTTGTAAATGTTATCCAATAAGAGGAACTAGGGCTCTGTGGTGATTAATTTTGTGTGTCAACTTGTCTAGGTCATAGTTCCCAGATAATTGGTCAAGCACCAGTCTAGATGTTGTCATGAATGTGTTATTAAGATGAGATTAGCATTTAAACAGTATACTTTGTGTAAAAAGGTTATCTTCCCTAATGTGAGGGGACCTCATATAATCAGCTGAAGACCCTAACAGAAAAAGACTGAAGTTCTCAGAGGAAAAAGCTAGTTCCACAGGCATACTGCCTTCAGGCTTGAGCTGCACCATGAACTCTTCTCTAGGTCTCTAGCCTACGGGCCTGCCATGCAGATTTTTGGACTTGCCAGCTCCCATAATTGTGTGAGCCAATTCTTAAAATAAATCCTTCTATATGCATATATACACACATCCTAGTAGTTTCATTTCTTGGGAGAGCCCTTACTGATAAAACTTCTTTGGAGGAATGGTTGAAGCCAAGGCTTATTTAGGGAAAATACAATTTGAGCCTAGAGCATCTTGTGTCCGAAAGTACGCACATGTTCAGAAAAGAGGGGTGATGTGTTGAAAGGACACATGAGTCAACCTGAAGGAGCTAGAATTGGAAAATTTTGAATAACAAGATAAATGCTGATAGTAATTATTATAATCCACAGAATAATAGAAGCATATGTGGATCCACATTGATAGCAATACATTATTGAATAAATAGGTAAATTACAAGAGAGGAAAGACCTTCCTAGCAAAATAATTTGAATTAATAAATTTAGGGGTAAAGGAAAAATATAAAAATCACCATTAAGCAAACATCACAGTAACGATTGTTGCAAACAAGACACACTAATGGATCCTAAATTTAGTGGATTGAAACTTGAAAAGAAACATAATTTTTACAAGGATTTTAGTGGGATGTTTTTAATTATAAAGGAAAAAATATTGTAGACCAATACTCTTCAAAAATGTCAAGGTAATTGGTACAAAGAGAGAAGGAGGAACTGCCACATACTGGAGGAGACCAAGAAGATGTATGTACAGTGTGAAAATAAGATTTTGGGTTAAATACTGAAACAGAGAGAAGTGGAAACTGATGAAATTAATATAAAATCTGTTGTTTTATATGAAACATTTTCGTGTTTTTATAATTAGTTATGTTTTTCACTGTTATTAAAAGTTATACGTGCACACAATATAAATCGGGGGTAAAATAGTTCTACAAGGGTCCTTGTAGCATTCACACGTCCTAAATTTCCTTCTAACCCGAGGCTACCACTTTCAATTCTGTTTAACATTTATTCTAGAATTTAGCTGTATATTTCCAAATAATGTACTATTTAGCTGTTTCTTGATTATTTTCTAAGTTTTAGGCATTATATACTGCCCCTACTAGACAATATTAGAAGGTAGGTCTTTTTCAACCCTTTTCAAGCCCCTAAACCACCCCAACACATGTAGTCTCCCTTTTTCCCATACAGCTAATCTAGTTAAATTGTAATTTTGATTTTTGTTGATTTCAGTATTCAGGTTGTAAGTATGAAAACATGACTCAAGCTGAACCATCTATTTTACAATGGCCATTGAAAAAATTTCCTGCTTCAATTTTTTTTTTCCTCTGAAGTTAATAGTTATCTTATTTTTAGGGATGCAGAGAAGGAAGGTTGCTTAGTTTTTGATGTATTTTTTACTTTTTTAATGCTAAACATTCCAGCAATTGTCTAAATCTTTCCCCAATGTCTTCATTCATGAGTTATTCTATCAAATCAATCTAACTGAGGAAAACTTTCCTGAGGCCTTCTCTTCTGCTCCAGTCTGGTACACAGTTATTACCTGTCATCTCTCTTCACTTATATCTTGGCTGTTTCCTTCTGTTGCCTTTTGTCTTGAATCGCTTATTTTATGCACCTTTTGCACATTACTTTCTTGACTTCAACCTAAGGTTGAAACCTGGATCTGGTTCAGCCTGGTTTAGGAAGTGCACAGTTTTCAGAAACTTTCTAAGGAAGGGTACTGGAGGAAAGCATTTTATGACTTTTCATGAATGACTTTTGTATTGCCGCATAACAGATTGTCACATAGTGGTTTAAGCAGTGGTTCCATGAGGTCAGGCTGCTCAACTAGGCTTTATACTCAATATGTCACAAGGCCAATATAAATTTCTCAAGACAATGACATCTTATCTGGAGGCTTGGGGCAAAGACCTAAGCAAGCTTCATTGGATTCCCCCATTATTAGTACCTTTATCCTTTTTATTTTGGTCTGTTCAAATTTCCAGGAGAAAGTTGTTTTTTTAACTTTTCCCTAACAGTTTAGGCTTAGTTAACTAAATTCTGAGAAACTAGGAAACCTCAACACACATTATGCAAATATTCATATAACAACCTGATTTCAGTACAGTATCACCACTGTAAATTATTCATGATATCCATCACTCCAGACACTACTTTTACTGTAACAGTGAATTAAATCTCTATGGGACAGCAGGTGGAGGGGTATCAGACTCTGGGTGGGTGTGGTAGATATTGGACTTGTTAAAGAGAGTCTCCACTTTTACTCACATATGGGCACACATGCACACACTCACACACACATGCACACACACATACAATCATAATGCCTTCCTTGTAGGAGATGCTACCCACCTCTGAGTCTTCTGAGGGATCCCTCAACTACATTTTGTTGTTCCTTAGCTTTTTCCATTTCTGATATATAATTTGGCTATATCAGATTTTCTAAATCAGTTAGGCTTTGGCATGCCTTCCATCTTTCCCAATTATTATTGTCTTGCTCTTGTCTTGTCTGTTCTCTTCATCATTGTGTGTTCCTGAATTTAAGAAAAGTGTCTTTTTTTTCTTTAAGAGGACATTAGGAAGAGGTTTGTTCAATATACATGTTGAATCAGTGTATTTACTTGGAGACCCTTCATCATTTTAAACAAACATTCTTTTTTGTTGCAGAAAAATCCACTTGTAAATAATAAAATATAAAGAATATGAATAATAAAATATATAATGCATGAAGAAAAATGCTGTCGTAATCCCACTATAAAATAGCAACTTTTAGTAGTTTGTAATACATATTTGTAGATGTTTTTCAAAATAAACATTCTAGAAATTGATTTTGTCAAAATGAAGCCACTAGTACATATAAATATACAGTAGCAAAAAATTGGAAACTATTTGAATATTAATCAGTAGGTGAATGGATAAATAAATTGTGATATATGCATGATCAGAAATGGAATATAGTCACACACTGTATAATGACATTTTGATGAACAACAGATTATATATATGATGGTGGTTCCATAAGATTCTAATGGAGCTGCCCTATACGGCTGCACCATTTTTTTATCTTTCTTACTATATTTTAACTGTATCTTTTACATGTTTAGATACACAGATACCACTGTGTGACAACTGCCTACAGTCCTTCGCATAATAACATACTGTACACCTTTGTAGCCTAGGAGCAACAGACTCTATCATATAGCCTAAGTGTGTAGTAGACTACACAATCTAGGTTTGTGTAAGCACACTCTAGGACGTTCACACAATGATGAGATTGCCTAACTATGCATTTCTCAGAACCTATTCCCATTGCTAGATGATGCATAACTGTACAGTCACTAAAAATAGTTTGTGTCCTATGCATTCACATAGAAAAATGCACAACAGGTATTCCAAGATCAATATTTAGAACATAATAAAATGAGTGTATATTTATTGGTAGATAAGTTATATATATATATGTATAAAGCTAAGACAAATTTCTATATGACATAAAAATTTAGAAACAAATTAGGGTTGTCATTATGAGTGAGAGCTGAATATATACACACATACAGAAACATGAATGTATATGTGTATGCATGTATATATTCATATATTTCTAGTGTGGAAGAACAAAATAATGAGCTATTTTGTGTTTTTAAAGTATGTTTCTAAGCATTATTTTAACACAAGAAAAAGAAAAAACTCATAATTACTAACTAGGAAAATATATGTGACTACATAATTTTTGCAGAGAAGTTTTAACTATAAAATCAAAGGAAATAATATAAAAAACTCTTTACTTAACTACGTGCAAACTACTCTGACTAAAATCATCCATACAATAAAAGCCACAAATAATAATGAAAAAACAGAAATTGTTTTAAAACAGTAAAATGATATACCCAAACAGGAAAACATATTTGCAAAATTATAATCGAAATTTAGATAATTTAGATTATTAATATTTACATGCTTTCCAAGTCAATAAATATTTATTTTTCCTGTACAAAAGTTAATTAGAATAATAAAAGATATTAAATAAAGAGGATAAGCAAATCTCCTAATTTAGAAAAAATAGTCAAACAGCATTAAAAAGATATAAACAAGATACGATTTTTATTGTTAGACTGGCAAAAAATTAGAGAATTGTGAATAATGAACTTACTGCATATTGTTTATGGGTTCAAACTGGCATAATCTTTCTAAGTAGAAATTTGGCAATTTAGATAATAACTCAATGGTATTAAGTGTGTGAATAATGTTAAAAAATTTATCCTAAGGAAATAAGTATAAAAAACACACATTAGCATTGGCTATAAAAGAAAGTATTAAAACTCAGTATTTCCACACATTAGGAGAGTGGATATAAAAATTATGGCCCATCCATATAATATGATACTGTATAGCTATCAAAAGTGGGTATATATATCCATACTTGGCATAGAAGCATAAACTTTTGGTGTGTGTGTGTTTTATGATACCATTTATATTTTAAAAAGTGAAAAGACACTGTGTACACTTAGTAAAATAACTGACAGATGATAGACAGATAACATTAATCATGTTTATCTTCAGTAAAAATATTAAGACATTTTATTTAATTTTTGTTTTTTCATCTTTTACTTTAAATTCAAAGGGTTTATTACACGGGTATGTTGCATGATGCTGAGGTTTAGAAATGGATAATCCTGTCACCCAGATGATGAGCAGGTAGTTTTTCACCCCAGGCCACTTTTCTTCCCTCCCGCTTCTCATAGTCCTCGGTGTCTATTATTCACATATTTATGTGTATATGTACCAAACATTTAGTTCCCACTTATAAGTGACAACATTTGGTTTTCCATTCTTATGTATATTTGCTTAGGATAATGGCTTCCAGCTGCATCCATTTTGCTGTAAAGAACATGTTTTTTTTTTTTTTTTATGGCTGTGTACTATTCTATGTTGTATATGTACCACATCTTCTTTTTCTTTTATCATTGATGGGCACCTAGGTTGAGTCCATGTCTTTGCTATTGTGAATAGCACTGCGATGAACATGTGAGTGCATGTGTCTTTTTTGTAGAACTATTCATTTTCCTTTTGGTATATACAAGGTAATGGGATTGCTGAGTCGAATGGTGGTTCTCTGAGAGATATCCAAACTGCTTTCCACAGTGGCTGAACTAACTTGCATTCCCACCAACAGTGTATAAATATTTCCTTTTATCCTCAGCCTTGCCAGCATCTGTTAGTATTTGACTTTTAAAAAAATCACCATTCTGACTACTATAAGACAGTATCTCAATGTGGTTTTGATTTGTGTTTCTCTGATGATACAGTGATGATGAGTATTTTGTTTATATGTTTGCAGTTTGTATGTCTTCTTTTGAGAAGTGTCTGATCATGTCCTTTGCCCATTTTTAACTGTATTATTTGTGTTTTGCTGGTTGATTCAAGTTCCTTGAATTCTGCATATTAGGCTTTTGCTAGACGCATATTTTGTGAATTTTTTCCCATTGTGTAGGTTGTCTTTTTATTCAATTGACAGTTTCTTTTGCTGTGCAGAAGCTCTTTATTTTAATTAGGTCCCACTTGTCAACTTCTGTTTTGTTTCCATTGCTTTCGGGGACTTAGCCATAAATTCTTTGCCAAAGCTGATGTCAAGAAGGATATTTCCTAGGTTTTTGTCCAGGATTTTTATAGTTTGAGGTCTTACATTTGTATCTTTAGTATACCTTAAGTTAATTTTTATACATGGTGAAAGATAGGGGTCCAGCTTTATTCTTCTGCAAATGGATAGCATCATTTACTGAATAAGTCCTTTACCCCACTGTTTATTTTCGTTGACTTTGTCAAAGATTGGATCATTGTAGCTGTGTGGCTTTATTTCTGGGTTTTTTTATTCTGTTTCATTGACCTATTTTTGTACCAGTGCCAGGCTGTTTGGGTTACTGTAGACTTACAGTATAGTTTGAAGTTGGGTAATGCGATGCCTTGGGCTTTGTTCTTCTGGCTTAGGATTGCTTTGTCTATTCAAGTTCTTTTGTCTTTCTATGTAAGTTTTAGAATAGATTTTTCTAATTCTGTAAAAAAATGGCATTGGCATTTTGATAGGAGTAGCACTGAATTTATAAATTGCTTTGGGCAGTATGACCATTTTAATGATATTGACCTTTTAAGGACAGTTTAAAAACATGCTGGTCTCATTAAAGAAAATTTTCTAAAATTTCCTAAAATTGAAATTACTCAGTAATTCAATGAATTACTTGAGTAACAAATAATTTTATGCAACCTAAAAAATCCTAAAGAAATGTCCAACTGTGACTTTAAGATAATCAAAATTAGATTTTCCTTCATGATCCTGACATAATGAGGTGAAATCTTTTGAAGAGGTTCTAGAGTTCAGTGATTCATATTCTCTCTCTCTCTCTCTCTCTCCCCTCCCCACCCCCGTTTCTCTTCAACTCCCTCTTTCTCTTTCTGTCTTCTTATTGACTTTGAAGAAGCAAGACTCCATGAATTCCATACCTATAAGGTGATAAATTCTGCCTGCCAACAACCAGAGGAATCCTGGAGTCAGATTCTTCCCTGTTTAAGCCTCCAGGGGAGAATACAGCCTGGCTGACACCTTGGTTTCATTATTTATCTTGAAACCTTGAATGGAAACTCAGACCCAGACTGCTGACCTAGAGAAACGGGGTGTTTCAAGCCACTAAGTTTTTGGTAAATTGTTACCCAGCAACAGAAATCATGTATAGAAAAAAAATCTGAAAGGCTACAATAACAATAGCTTTTTCTGTGTACAAGAAGTGTCAGGGTGAAGTGGGGTGTCATTAGTGAGAGTGTAGGTGATTAAATGGAACTTGCATTTTTTACTTTATGCATACTATACTTCTTCCATACATAGTATTTCTTTGTTTTTATTTTAAAAGTAAATAAAATACTTAGAAAAGTAAAGTGCAGGTGATGATCTAAGGAAACCAAATCTAGGCAGATAAAAACTTATTTTTCTCATTATTTCAATAGGTGGTATGCAAATTTTTACTTTTTCAACACTGTGTTATGTCAGTGTCATCGCTCAAGGTAGTAGATTTCAATGAAGAACTATTCACAGAAAGGTGAAGGATTAGTGGAAACCCACAAGAGTTGTGTGAAAGGTTACTGGAAATCAACAATGAAAAATCCTAGGACTATGGAAAGTAAAGAACTGCTACTACCCACCTATACAACGTTACCAGAATTCAGAAGAACTATCCTTGTGCTGTCCAATAGGAGTTGTGGGCTTTGGTTGAAGAATATAACTGTAGCCCTGCAGAAAGTAAACAGAGATACTAAATATTCTGATCTTACTCTGTTTTCAAGTCTAGTCTCCTACAGTTGCCTTTCATTTAGCAAATCTAACCAGAAGGCAGGCATCAAAGGAAATACTGATGCAATACATAAAGATTAGCTTGGAGAGGCATAATCAAGGTGAAAAATGGATTTGGAAGGGCAGACAGGAGAATATGTAGAAAACCATTCCTTCTGCCCTTCACATATACTGCTGATATTTTACCGGATCCTCTCAAAAAAGTTTCCACAACAATGGAACACACATGCACACAACACACACAGATTTGCACTTGTTAACTACTACATAGTTATTAGTTTCATTCATCATATTCTTGCTTGAAATGTATCATGGTGACTATCATCTGTGCATTTTATATAAAGTGTTACAGAAGGGGAAATGAAATGATAAATTTACATAAGTCATTGTTGTTATAAAGCCTGCTTCTCTCTGCTGGTTGTAAGGCAAAAATTGATAATGACTGCCAGGATATTTTATATGTGTTCCATTGACCTCTTTCCTTCTATAAGGATCTTAGCTAGACAGGGTTCTTTAAACAGTGATGTCAACCACAGATCCACTCCTACATGATACAAATTCTTAAGGACCTGTTTTTACTGAGTTGACATAATTTTTTTTTGACAAAAACTCTTGGCTAAGAGAATACTAAGAAGTGTCTCAATGAATCTCTTGGTTTCCAGGTGTAGTCTTCCTTGCCCTCATTAACTATCAAGGCCCAAATTCCTCTTGGAGATTGAAATAAATATCCTTAGCCAATATCTCTTTCTCTAGCTACTGGTTTAGAAAAATGAGAGAACAAAAATAGTGATTGCATTTCTTTGTGAAAATCTTCCTGTCCTGAGTTTTATGACCTTCTAATTCACCGAGCCCAAGGTCACAAATTATTTAAGTTATTTATTAGGTATAATCATAAGGCAGTCACTCTAAACACCATTTATTGGTTTGCACAGCTGTCCTGGTGGGCTCTGTTAGAAATACAACTCTATAGAGCCTATATTTTAAGACACATACCACATCCTGTGTGGTACCTTAGTACCACACTGTTCCGTTACTTAGTATCCCATGATTAATCAGCCATCATTAAAGATGACTGTATGTCAAAGCACTCTAATTAGTACTCAGTCTCTGTGGCTCATAGTGGCCACTGTGTCCACTTTTTGTCTGATGTTGAAGCACAACTACCTAGTGTCTGCTACTATAACTTCAATAGTCTCAAGGACATTAAAAGATATGGACTTCTTCTTAAAAGGTGTCATAGTGGTTTCTTTTTTCCCACCCATTTTGTTATGTTTGTTATTGAAAGCCTTCACATTTTTATTTTTCCTGAGTATGTGCTCTCAGGTAATTCAAGGCAGATGTTTCATGCTGCACTCCTTACAATTACAATTATAATCTTGGCAACTAAATGTTATAGTGTCTTGATCTTCCAATGTTTTGTCTCTTCCTGAATCTTGTATCCTGCAACCTGGTAATAATTTGGGAAATATGAAGTCATCCCATGCCACAGATTACCTGTGTCCTGTTTCTCCCTGCCAGGTCAGTTTTCTGCACGCTCTTCCGACAAGTAAGGAAGCCAATCCTGTATACCAGTTTTATAATTCAATTTCCCAGTGCCATTTCAGTGTAAGTCCAGATCCCTGCAAGTTAAGTGTATTTAAATATGGCAGTTTGGAAGAGGTCAACAAAGAGAATATTTATAAAGCTATGGGTAGGGTTATATAAAACCAAAAAGGGATTGCAAGGTATATTAAGACTAGCAACAGAAAATAGCTTACACCTCTCTAGATTGCAAAGGTCAAAGAACGTGGTTATTAAAAATGTTATAAGAGACAACCATCAATATAGATGAATATATTGTTCATCAGAGTGGAATAAATGCACCATCTCACTGTCCTTCTGCCTTCCAATTTTTGGCAGTGATTTTTATTATTTGACCTCGATAAGAAACCAAAGTGTAAGAGAGCATACTTTTGCAGTCTATAAAGGTTGGTTTCCCAGGGCATGGAGAAGGATGGAGAAGGGTGAAGAATTGGTCTGAAATAGCAAACAGGGAAAATACAGAAAGCCCATATTCTGAAAATTATTCCATTCTCATATACCTGAAAGTGTTAGCAAACGCTTCTGGAAGAGAGGGGTTTTTTTTTTGTTTTGTTTTTTGTTTTGATTTTTTCTTTTCATTTAAGATTCATTAAACTATAATAATGAATGAATGCATGAAAAAGAAGAACTTCTATCTCTAGTACGTAGTCTACCAGAAAACATTCCCTCTTTAATAGACAACAAAGGAAAGGGAATTCTAGGAAATATCATTCAGCCTAGTCAAGCTAATGTTCCACAAAGTCATCACAGTATTTCTATTACAAACTTTATATTCATTCACATCTCTTTAAAATATATTTTACTTCCAAATAAAGACAACAATATAATGTTTTTATCCGAATGATGCAACTGGCCTTGTGGAAATAATAACAACTCCTTCCCAGAAGACATATACAAAGATTCTGTTTTGTCTTTAGGTGATGTTCATTCCGCTAGTTGATTCACATGTAAACATCCTGCAACAAAAATACTAAAAGTAAAGTTAAATACCATCAATAAATCCTATGTTATGTATGAGGAAAATGTGAGAGTAGAAAAATATTTGGTTAACATATATACAAACATATTTAAATCAAAGTAATGAATATATGTTCTTTTTTGTCTTTCCTTTTTTTTTTTTCTTTTTAGAGATAGGGTCCCATTCTGTGTTTCAGGCAGGAGCACAAGGGCATGATTGTAGCTCACTGCAGCCTCAAATCCCTGGTCTCAAGGGATTCTGCCACCTTGGCCTCTTGAGTAGCTGAGATTACAGGTGTGAGCCACCACATCTGGCACACATTTTCATAATTATTTTAGTTCATACTTCTGAAACTACTGACACAATCATAGCTGGTATTTATAAATGGAATTTATAGCTACCTTCTTCCAATACCTATTCTAGATCCAATTTGCCATGACTTAGAATAAATGAAAGATACGCAGGGTTAAACAGGGAGGGATATGTCTTTATTTGTACTGTTTCTTAATGTATATTCATCTAGAATTTACGAGGAATCAGGTACAGTGTTCTTTGCATCACACTGTCACTTCCAGAGAGTAACAGAGAGAAGCAGATGTTTCCAAAGCAATTTCATCTACAAATAAGAATTCAACAGATGTCATCTTTTCTAAAAGTTAGCATGACTATCTCTTGTTTATATTTTCTTAAACTCTCTCAGATATCTCCCAGAAAAAGTACAGTAAAAAGTAAAATTGGCATTTTAGTTAGGTAAGTCTTTTTTACTTTTTTTTTTATTTTCTATTTTGTTTGTTGGTTTATCTCTTTGTTTTTCTAGTCCACTGTTTACCCCTTTCCTCCCGTAAAAGCCTATCACAAACTAAGCTTCACATGTGAACATTTTGTTAGTATCTTTTGAAGACTTTAATCTATGAAATTAATTAAAATATGTACAGTATAGAAAAAAACAGGCTTCTTCGGCTCTGCATTTGAGATTTCTCTACACTGAATTATTAATTAGAAATACCTGTGTATAGATACAGTTATTCAGATGGCCACTGATCTACCTCTCATGGCAAATGTTTGTCTTTCACTTTCACCAAAAACATCAGGTTTTCATTTTAGCTTTACAATAAAATTTTATTCCCACGTTTTCTGCCTGCATTCCTTTACTGTCAGTCATGACCAAAGACACAGACTATGCTTTCAAAAATGACCTTGAACATATGCCTGCCATGTTTCCCTACAGTCTTTTTATTTTGTTGCTTTTGTTCTGATATCTGTAATATTTATAATAAGTCACTGAAATTTTCTTAAAATTTAATACCATATATATAATGTGTTTGTTTTTATGCAGAAGATGAGAAATATTAGAGAGGCAAACACTGATAAGGCAGAAAGGACCTCACTTAAGTGTTATACCTGTGGGGAGATAGAGTAGGGAGGAGTCCTAGGCTGTCAAAAGTAGCATGAAAGGTATAAGAAAAATTGCTCTCAAAATAATAATTTGGTTGAGAATTTAATCTTATGTGTGTATAGAATGTCAGATAAATATGTAGGGAAGTGTAGCAGCACCTCTTTTTATTTATTTTACATTTTATAAAACAATAAAAAAATAGAACCTTGCCTCTGGATAGAAGTCTAGTAGTCCCAAGAACAGGAAATCTGTAAGACCTAAATTGGCTTTCTGCCTGAATGCATTTCTTCAGTACTATATTGAACCCAAAAGTTAAATCCCAACTAATTGAAGAATTCAATTCAAGTCCTATTCTTCAAGACAGGTAGCTCTAAAGTTAATACCTCCACTGAACAGAATAAGAGATGCCTGCTATTTTCTTGTGTAGTTTCAAGAAGAAAAGCAAGAAAAGAAAGAAACCTGGATGGCAATATCGTTTTTACCTGAAACATAGAAAGAAGTACAGTAAAGTTTTTTGCCCAATTTTTAGAATGCCCTGTTATGCGGTATGGAATAATCATGGACTTTAGTCTTACAGTACTAATAATTTGTAGGCACTCAAAAAAATTTCTTTGTGGTAGAGAATGTTTTCAGAGATTGTGCCTCTCAATTCATGCTTGTTTTATTTTATGGTGAGGAACTTACTGACACTATTTTGGAACAAATTTATAGCTTCAAAGCCAGTTCATTTAATATTGGGCACTTTACAATCACAAATAACCTTGATAAATATCAAAGGGTTTTTTTTGTTTTTGTTTTTTTTTGCACATACATAATTGGTGACAAAAATGAATCCATATAATTAGCTCCTGACTTAGTGAAATTGTGGTAGAGTTGAGTGATGCTTAAATATGAAATAATTAAACCTTAGAACTTTTGAGACTTCCTTTGCATGAATGGAAGCTTATAGCAAAAATAATTTATAAAATGCAAAACATTTTATAAAATATAATTAGATATAAAATTTAAAATGAATACTTATATAGCTAAATGCATATCCCGAATAATATCTACTTCTACATCACTTTAGAGTTAACAAGGCACTTTCTCATATATTACCACATTTGACCATCATAACAACCTATTTCATTGCCATTATCCTTTTTATGAAAATGAGAAAACTGATCCCATGCTGTAGAGCTTGAAGTGGCATAACTGGACTTAGAGATGTTTTAATTCCATGCAAATATTTCAAACTGCTAGTAGACTGAATTTAACAAAGATGTATTGTGCATGCCAATTCTGTGTTCAGCATCCCACTCTATTGGTAGTGCAGCAAAGAAGTTGCTCTTGAGATAGTTGTAGAAATACCTTGTAAAAAAATAAACATAACTAACACATGTAGCAAAGAAGCATGAGGTCAATCTGCAGCCGTATACATCAGCAACTTTTGAAAATAAACCTTGCTTACTATAAAAATTGGTAGCTTTTCTCCTTATAATTAAGGATAGTGAAGGGATTTTTAATATGTCCATTCAAAGAGCAAATTGAGACTATTGGTGTATTATCTTTGAAGTGCTACCAATGTCCAATATCCAATCTAAAAAAAATCAAGATTTATTATGCCAAGGATCATAGAAAATGAGCACAAACTTCTTTGTTAATATTTTTGTGGTGTTCATTCTGTCAGAAGAAACCCACAAATGGCACCTCTGTCTATTCCACTGGCCTGAAGTTGTAACATCTAATAGAAGTGAAAAGATATGTTAGCTTCCCCAGATACTCCATAGAAAATTCTGACATGTCCTTGTTCACAGAGCAGAAATAAACATTTATTTCAACCATGGGAATCTCTTTGGGGAATTTAGATCCTGTGGCTATTTTGTTCTGTGACACAACACAAGTTTTACTCTATCCATTCTTTTTAAAATAAAACCTGTATTCCATGGTGCATAACGAAGTGGCTCTTCTTGATTTAAATCACATTCTTCATATCCTTTGCCCACTTTTTGATGGGGTTGTTTGTTTTTTTCTTGTAAATTTGTTTGAGTTCTTTGTAGATTCTG
>NW_012115444.1:639525-652806 GCF_000951035.1 Colobus angolensis palliatus
GTGCATTATTCTTTATGGAATAATCTGTAATTTAAAAAAGATACTTAAGTGGCAATCTACCATATGGCATACTATCCTAAGAAGACCAATGCTTGTCTCACATTGCAATTAAGGTTGTTTAAAAATTGTGATGTTAAGTCTGTCAAATATATCCAAACTACATAAATACTATCCTAAACACAAATTGTAGACATTGGCAGCCAAATATACATATAATTTTGGTTAATTATATTGATCAAGCCTCATTTCTAGCAAGTTGAACAGAATCTTAAGTATCTATATGCAGTTTGTTGGCATTGGGGAACGAATATAATAAATTTTTCCTCTGCTTATAAGATTTTAAAGTAGAAATCAGACAACATAGTTCAGCGTAATTTGAAATGTAAAATAATGTATGTGGTATTTGTGGTCTTTTAAAAACTTTGGTGAAGTGATTTTCTCAAAATCTTTTTCACTGCGTAAGAGTAACTAGATACAAGATAATGTGTTGTTTTACCTAGAAGCCAGATCTTTCAGCTGGTAAAGTGATTTGGAAAGTATTGCTTATGGAAGCAATTTGGGCAACCCATTTTGATTAGAATACTAAAGAAGAAAACCTATAAGCATTTCAAAAAATAATATTTATGTACTCATTTAGGAAACAAATTTATACGAAGTTGTTGAGATGTATTCGCATAAACACTTCTTTAAATCTATTAGCATATCCTAGCATAGTATGAAACCAAGTTTTAATTAGGAGGAATGGCCTGTGGCTGTGGATTAGATATTGGTTAAGAGCTGTGAATCTGAATCTATACTCTTTCTCTAAATTAGTTTAAGTATATACTGATTTGTTACAAATATTTGGGGTCAAATACGTTTTGAATCATTCATTAATACACCACCAATTAAAGTATATCAGCTGTTATTGAATATTTCTAAACTACAAAGTGTTACTCCCAGTATTTTCTTGAGATGCATGTGAGTTTTAAATAAGTAGAGTTTAAAGGAGTAATCATAAACAAACAAATAAACAAACAAACAATCTTTATGGAGCTGTTTTTGTTTCACGAAGTTAAGGCCCAGTCTACATTGCCAACTAGTCAATAAATTTTGGGCAATTGCGTAATTTAGCTATTTTAGTGGTAAATATCTGACTATACTAATTTGTTCTTTTATGTCCTACAATGTTGCCAGGAAATTAAAGTCGTATTCTTATGGCTAGAATATAGAAAATAGCAAGAATACGACACTGTCTTTTAGTCCTTTTCATCCAACCAATGCAAAGCTCAGCCCCTTACACATTATATAAATTAAATAAATGTTATCTCATTTTTAAAAGCAAAGATTTTTAACCAATTTTTAAAGCAGTTGAAGTTAGCTGGTAGGTAACTTCATGGATTTTTGAATGTAGTATAGAGAATTGGTACAAGCCTGGATTCTGAATCTGTTTTTTTCAGATTCAAATCCTGGCTCTGGCACTTGTTGATCTCAAGTGTATTAGTCATTTGTGTCTCAGATTCCTCAATGTAAAGTGGAGCAATACTATATACCTCAAAGGGTTGTTGTGAGAATACTTGAATGAATATATGCAAAATGCCTAGAATAGTACCTGCACATAATCAGTACATTGTGTTACCTATTACTATTAATTAAAGTTAGATACAGTGGACATTATTCTATTTGCTCTAAGATTGTTGGAATGTGTCAAAGTCATTATTTGCTGTCCTTTTTTTTGGAGTAACTGTATTTGATTTCTGAAACTCTGATTTCTGATCCTTTTATTTGCACTTCTATTATTCAGTTTACATACTGGCAAACTGGGGATTCTATTAGTAGTTTATCTGAGACATTTTTTTTTACATGGTAAGGGCTAATAAGATATATGACACTTCCCAAATAAAGAAATACATGTCTTCCAGTAAATCAGTAGAGAATTGCATTTAAACATGTGTAACATCATTCATCTGAGTATCTTAAAATTGCCTTATGGACAAGTATGACTCTATTTAAGAGCCAGAGAAAATGAGATCTGAAATTACTTTTTCAAAAGGTCAAAAGGCAGAAAGCTAGTAACAAAATTGAGATTTCTGAATTTGTACTTGAGCAGCCTAATCACTAAGCCTATGAGTCTTCTTAAGTTGTCCTAATGACCTAGGTGGGTGAACAGTTAATTTTCCACATGAGTGCATTAGACATAGGACCACTTTTCTCCATCACTCTCTTTGGCTCTTCACTGTCTTTCCCACACTGATTTCCTAGAAGCCTGTGTGTTTCTCTGATGAGAAAGTTCTTGTAAAGCTGAAATCAGCTGAATAACTTTTTCCTAGTGTACAATGGAATTGTCCAGGTTTTTGCACAGATATGGTCTGATGAACTCTCAAAAAAAAAAAATGGATGTAAAGCCTCTCTAGATATGGTATCCTGGACAGGAAGACCTTTAGTCTCCTCTCTTGCTACATGTGATAATCTTCTCTGTTTAATGTAGATTACAGGGAAGGGGTTCATAATAATTGCGTTCCCTCTGGAGGAACTTCCCTTAGTCAGATAAGGGAAAGTTCAGAGAAAGCCTCTCTGAGAGTTTTAGGGGAGAAACAGGGTAGAGAGACGGGGTGGTAAGACAAGTTCAGAAAGATCTTGGTTCTGAGGCTGCTTCTTTAGTTCAAAGTACTTAGCATGTCAAAGTGGCATACTTTGTAGTGTCATTTTCTGAGCTTCAGCACATCTGTGGTAGACTTCTTTTTCTTTGTACCTCTAACACAAGCAAGGTATTGATATATCTTTTTTCACTTACCTTACATTTTTTTCTCAATGAGATCTGCATTTGCTCTGTCTTCATCTTCTGATATATTCCATGAGTACCCTTTTAAGACTTTAGCCCCTGTCTTTTCAAGCTTATATTGACCTCACTTTTCCTGTCTCAAACTGACTTCACATTGAATTACCAAATATTTTATATCAAATCTACATTATCTTGTAATCTGGAACTAAAGGAAATCAGGGTCTTCTCATGCAGAATTGGGTTTGTGCCAGTTTGAGGTTTTTAGAAATCCAAATATTCCACCAGTATATTTAAAGCTGGGCTCATAGACCCCTAAATAACTCCTTGTTGAACCAGAGATGTGGTGATGTGATGTAGGTTATGAACTCCTATGAAATTGGGTGTCAAAAATCCTGTGTGTCTGTGTGTGTGTAAATATGTACATACACATATATCTCATATGTATGTGTATGTATGTGTATATATATATATAGAAAATATGTGTATGTTATATATATAGAGAGAAAAATAGATGACTTTTGTAGGAGAAGTTTTATTGCTTTCTTCAGATTCTCAAGAAGAACCAAGACTCAAAAGAAGAAATGAAAATCCAAAATATATATGTAATAGAAAAATCATTTTAATAAATAGGAAAGGCTTTTTCAAGTGCAAAGAATATGATGCTGATAATAAAAACTTACAGAAGTGATCAGAAGAGTATTCATTAGAGACACTATAAATATGTGAGCTGGATATAAAATGATGACTAGTGTTTACCTGTGTGGAGAGTAGGGGAGCATTCAAGGAAACTGTTTTTATTTCATTAAAAGCCTGAAGAAATGTTTTGAAAAAGAGCCCACTTACAGGATAGCAATGCTAATAACTTCCATTTTTATCATCACTGACTACATAATCCGTCCTGTGCAAACTGTATTATATAGATTGTTGAGTGTTCACTGTTTCCCTATAAGACAGGTACTATAGTGTATTTAATTATCCTATTTTACATATATAAAACTGATGTTCAGTAATGATAGTAAGTGGATACTGATGATATGTTAATAACTAATAAGTAGACAAGGCAAGATGTAAACCTTAACCATTAAATTCTGCCTAGCCAGTGCTAGCTGGAGTGGTTGGTTGATTTTGTGATGAAAATAGAAATAAGATTCTGCAGGAAAGAATTAAATTGGCACATAAATATAACCTTATTCATCTTTCATTCAAATTTAGCTTGTTAATAAGAATCCACATCATCAATGACATCTTGGTCTGCTGTGACTGAAAAGCTGTTACCACTGATTTCGAATGCATGAAATTAGTATTTAACGAACTGTTTTAAGCCTTTATTCCCTTTCAAATGACTAAAAGTGTTCTTTAATAATGAAAATTCTTGCTAGCCATTGTCTTCTTTACCATGTTTCTGTCTTATACGATACCCTTTTTAAAATGCTAATTAAAGCTCTGACAAAAGTTGAAGAAATTCTGCAACTCATTTGAAGTAAGAATAGATATTAACACTTTTCACTTTGTGATAATGTGCTTTGTCATTGCTGAGTAATATAAAGCTGCTTTTTTCTTCATATTTAACAAAATGAGTTGGAGACAAGTTGCTGACCTTTTAATAAGAGTCTCACTAGAACACTGAGTCAGAAAGCAAATTGAATTGGTAAGCAATTATCAGGGATTATACTTAGTTTTGGACTCTAATCAGTGTGAATGGAATGTGCAGCTACCATAGACATGGTTGGAGTTGAATCAGGAACTTGTATTATTAGACTCCACAGAATGCTTGTATGTTGAATGGACCAGAAGATGTTTTGTCAGTCTTATAAGGCACTCTAAGAAATAAAACAGATGCTAAATGCCTAAGTATAAAATGATTTTTTAAAATGAACCTGCTCAACATTTTTTTCATATAGTAAAAGATTCAGAATAGAAACTCATAGTATTCCCGCTCATTGTAAATATTTTTATCTTCCTTAAAATAAACAAACTGACAACAAATAATCCCAGAAATTTTAGAATAGAAGGTGACGATTTTACACATTATTATTTTGTGGAAACTTACCTCATATTAGTCAAAAGGGCTCTCCCGCAGAAAATCGTTTCGGGGTTTTTCAAGTCAGTCACTGTTTCTGTGTACTGCAAATGTCAAGGCACTTCCAGCTTTTGCTAAACTAAATGAACATACGAGTTAGCCACAGTTAAAAGATAATAATATATTTTTCTTTCCATTTTTCCTTTACAGAAAGGTTCTTGCTCTGTCACCTAGATTGGAGTGCAGTGGCACAATAATGCCTCAAGCAGCCTCCAACGCCTGAGCTTAGACGATCCCGGTACCTCAGCCTATTGAGTAGCTAGGACTGCAGGTGCATGCTACCATACCCAGCTAATTTATTTTTTATTTAATTTTAATTTTTTTTAATAGTTGGGATCTTGCTATGTTGCTCAGGCTGGTCTTATACTCCTCTTCCTCCTCTCTTTAAATCATTTCTAGATGACATATAATATCCAAGACAAGGTAAATGCAGTGTAAACTGTTGTTATATTGTATTATTTACGGAATAATGACCAAAAAAAGTTTGTACATGTTTAGTACAGATGTGACCAGCCTTTTTTTAAAAAAAAAATTTACAATCCATTGTCGGTTAAATGTATGAATGCAGAACCCGTGGACGAGGAAGGTTGACTATATTTTTATGTTACAGAAACTTCCAGTACTGCAATGTTATTAATTTCTCCTACGTATAAGTTTCTACTTTAGTATACTTAGTTCTTCAATCAATTGAAGGTGAACTTTGTGAAAATATAAGGAAGAGGTCTATTTCATTTATACATTTCTTTTATATTTTGTACTGCTTATAATGTGTTTAGTTTTATTATAACACCCTTGACCGTGGTATCATTTCCTCCCAAATGTTCAGATACACGCATATACCTTAATTATATGATAAAATTTAATTTGGCAAGTTCTTATAAAAATCTGGTTGAGATGTTGATTGTTTAAATTTAAGTAATACATTTAGGGAGACTTGGCATATTTTTTATATTGAGACACTGCCACCGAAAAGAAGGCATGTCTTATCATTTATTAACATCTTGCATTTCTCATTAACCTTTCATATTTTTCTTTAAATGGTTTCTGGACATGTCTTCTAAGATTAACTTATAGCTGTTTTAAAAATTATTTTGTAATTATCAAATTTGTAATTTTCCCCAGTTAGTAGTTGCTGCTATTAAAAAGATCTATTTTTTTATTTTTAATCATACCATTTTATTGATCTAGAGCCCTTTGATACTGACCATGCATGAAATACCCTCTTCATTCTATTGTGAAAATACTAGTATTACAAATTTTGCCTACTAATTGTCGTTCTTACCTAAGTCACACTAAAATCTTTGGCCATCTTACTTAGTCAGATACGTATTACAGTCTTGCAGTATATGAATCCTGATGATGGGTGAATGCATGGATAAATGAGACAACTTGAATTTGAGAGTGATTTCATGTGATTTCATGCCAGTCTCTTAACTAGTCTAAGTATTTCTAAATTTCAGATCTATAAAAAGTGAGAAGAAAAATAATACCTATATCATGAATGGTTTTATGGGACAAGTAAAATAACTTTTTAAGCTATAAAATAATGAAAAATATTTCATGTTATTTCTATTACCATAATACTTTGGCTGTAAGTAATGTTATGCTTATAGGATTTTTCTTTAAAAGTTCTTTGGTTTGATATATCTTGAGGGTACATTTTTCTTAGGTATTCTATATATTCCTTTATAGAACAAAAAAATACGGGGCCAATATAAGTGAAAAGTGGAAATTAAACTTCAGAAATTTCACACCACAAAGTAATTAAATGTTACCTATTTATACACAGAAATACACTGTATGTGTCTTTTGTCTAATTTAAGACTCACATGAGTTTTAGTTTTCTCTTAAACCTAGAAAGTAACATCATGGGTAACTGGAAGTGGTCAATTTGATTTTTTAGTTTATTATCACCTTACTGTGGCTTTTAGCAAAGTTACTTAATCTGTTTGTTTCTCTTTCACTAATTGTAAAAAAGAAAAATAATTGTTGAAATAACTATGGCTTAGACAAAAAAGGAGGATCTCACCATATGGAATGTAGATTTTTTACAGATATTAAAATGTTACTTTAGCAACAATAACAATTTTATTTCAAGGAAGACTGATGCAATGTAAATTTTAGTCTTAAAAAAACACTCCAACAGAATTAGTAAAAAGGCCTATAAGATCTTTCAAGACCCCGACTACCTCTTTCAAAACATCATTTGTTGAGTAAAAAGTAATCAGAAACATTCTGGGTTCATCTTGAAAGTGATGTAATCTAAAAATATAAAAAAATTAATGCAAGAGAAATAAAAAAAGATGTAGGATATTTGGGTCAACCTTAAATGTCAACAAATCCTCTCATTTGTCAGAGACATAAAAGATTAAAATGTTTAGACTTTATTTAACTTAAAAAGAGCAATGCTTTAATACTTGGAATCTTCACTATTTTACTCTCTATTATTTTAGGGAATAATAAATCTCAGAGTAGGAAGAAATATTAGGGTTATCTATTCCAACAGGGTCAATGACTTAACCTCTTTTATTGTATTTCACTTGAATGTTGGCTTATTTTCCTATCTACTCCCTCACACAAATTGTTTCAATTTGGAAAAACCTGGCTATCTATTGCTTATATTGATCTTAAATTTACTTCCTAGAGATGTCTTAGATCCTATATTCAAATAAAGTAAAATCAGAAGAAACAGCAGCTGCAGCTACACAGTATGATGTTATTTGATAGATCTGTGCCCTTATGTTTTGCAGAGAAAAGAACACAAACAAAATGAGAAAATAAAAAAGGAAGACACTTAGAAGGGTAATTGTTCTTAGTACTTTCTGACTATAAGAAGAGGCAGTGTAATTTAAACAAAGGTGTCATCCAGGAGACAGGCACGCATTTGGCATGATCCTAACATATAGTCCTTAGACAAGTAGAAGGAAAACACCATCCCTCCACATATAATATATAGTTGGAAAATTGACAAATTAATACAGATACAGACCTAGCAATTTATGCATATGTAAAGTTCTATGACTTTATCTCTATATCTGCAATTATTTTTATATTACAGACACAGAAATTTTTCATGAGAACATGCTGGTGTTTGAAATGTTTTAAAAAATCTGTTCCATTTAAGTAAGGCTATCTTAGTTGATTTCCCCATCTTTCAAAATCATGTTGCAAAACAAATATCAACTAATGATAGAACCCAGAAACAAAGCTTTTTAGAGACACAAGGAAAAGCTCGGTAGTGGAGAGTAAGCTGCATCAGGCTGGGCACGGTGGCTCACGCCTGTAATCCCAGCAATTTGGGAGGCTAAGGTGGGCAGATTACCTGAGGTCAGGAATTTGAGACAAGCCTGGCTAACATGGTGAAAACCCATCTCTACTAAAAATACAAAAATTAGCCAGCATGGTGGCACACGCCTGTAATCCAAGCTACTCAGAAGGTTGAGGCAGGAGATTCACTTGAGCCTGGGAGACGGAGGTTGCAGTGAGCTGAGATTGTGCTACTGCACTCCAGCCTGGCCGACAGGGCAAGACTCTGTCTCAAAAAAAAAAAAGAAAAGAAAAGTTGCAAGCATCTGAACTCCAGGCCTTTAAAGAGAAAATGTTAAGTGAAAGGGGTGGTTCCCATTCTCAAGAGATTGGGGAAGTTGGCATGTTCCTGAGGTAGAGACTCTAGCACCAGGGGAAAAGGCAGGGAACAAGGGTTACCTAGAAGCTGAGTGGTGCATTCTTACTCACATGATTTATGGAGGGGGAGTTTTCTGGTTTTCTGGAAGGCGGAAGTGAGATACTAGGACAAGCCAAAGAAAAGACATAAGCAAAAGTGTGGTCTCAGTTGAAGACCAGCCTCAGCCTGATCCAATGACAACTCAGGAGTACCAATTGCCCTAATGAATTGGTCAGAGCTTGAGGCAAGGAGACTATCCTTTGCTACCCCAATGTCAGGTCATCATTAGTTTAGGGATATCCTGGGGCATACTTAGGGTTGGCCTGACATCCCAGGCAAAACAAAAGACAGTTTTGAATAAAATCAGAGGCATATAGGATGTAGGGAGAATTATTTACAGCCTGAAAGTGTTAGATTTTAAGTGTTGAATAATTCCAACCAAAAGTCAGAGTTAATATTTTGGTTTTTAGTATTGGTGTGGGGGCCTAGCAGGTATGAATGGTGCCTACACGTCCTTTTCAAATAAGCAAAATTTTAATATTTACTCGAATTCGTTTGGTTTGAGCATTGCACTCATACCTGTAGCCAGGAGAGATGGGATATACTGATGGACTTTGAAAGTCCGAGTTAATGGGGTCACCTAATCCAGGACCACATGGATTATTAAAAAGAGGTATAGAAATAATGGGAAAATGAAAGAAAAATGTGGTTGTTAGAAAGCAACCACATGTCTGTTACAACTACCCGGTACACTCTTGTGCTTATTGACTGGGATACAGAGTCAGAGTGAGGCTCAGACATTCAAATGAAAAAATGCCTCCTGTCCTCTAACCTTCAGTCCACAGCTCTTTCTATCATACCGTTTTCTCACAATCCCTCTACTTAATTTCTTCTAAACTTTTCTAATAAAATCGAAGTCCTTTTCCATGAGAGTTATAAAATAGTAGTAAGTAATGAATTCTTCGCTGTATTCTACTACTCATTTTCTTGTGTTAATCACTGCCCTGCATTAAGACCATCTTTCCATAGCGTTTTAAAGAAATTATAGACACCTGGGACTCATTTTCACAGGTTCCAATTTAAGAGATTCAGGCTAGAGTGTGGATGCTTATTATATTATTCAAGGCACTCTACAAGTGACTGCACGGCAATTAAAACTCCTATTAGGTTGGTGCAAAAGTGACTGCGATTTTGACTATTACTTTCATTGGCAAAAATTGCAACTACTTTCGCACCAACCTAATCATATCTACGTTTGAAAATTGCTAAAATCAAGGAACCTGCATAAAGACATTGGCTGATTTCCTGTTATATTCTGGACCAGTTCCTTTAAGATGAGTGTTCTGTTCAGCAATTATATATTTGCAAGTTTTGATTCATCTTACATAAAAGGCCCATAGAGCAATTATCACCAGGCTTCTGTAAGTAGCAGCAGCCACATTGCAAGATTTAGGGAAGGCATTCTTGGCCATCATGAAAGAGTGAAGCAAAACTTCACTCTACAGAAACAAGTTTTAAAAATACTCATTTCTAATAGTGTTTCTTTTATATATAATGTTGGGGAGTGATTTCTAAGATTTTAGAGATGAAAATAAATAATTATACACAACTGTCCAAAAAAAGGGAAAGCCATTTAACATCTCTGATAAATTAATTAAGATATATATTAAAAATGGGTTATTTCACTTAAATTGATTATTTGTCGTTTTCTTTACCAAACTGTTGTATATAAAGTAAATTGTATTGTCATCTTTAAAATGTTAGAATATTCTGAATATTAATTAATAAATAATAACTTCATGACACCAAAGTCAAGTTTTAAAAAATTGGAAAGTATTTCTTTCTAGATGTTTCTTCAGTATAAGTCTAAGTTGGTGGTGAGTCATTTAAAGAATTCATTTATATTGGAAAATAAACTATCTCTGCTTTTTAGAAGTTACAAAGTACCAGTTAGCAAATCTATTTATAAATTCAGGACAAAATATTCTCCAAAAAATTCAGATAAATGAAAGCCCCCTCTGCTTGGTTTTTAGAATACTTAAATTATTTATGGTAATTTTAAATACCTGGTATTTTCCAGTACATTGCTCTCTTTATTTAATCTTCTCTTTCTTGATTATTTTAATTTTACTTTCTATAAATAATTAATAGGTAGGTTAAAAGACTATAACTATAGTCAATTCATCAAGTTACTTCAACTATTTCCATTTGTGTAGCTATTTGTCACATTTAATCTACCTTTACTAAAAATAACATTGAGAAAATTTAAATATACACACACACAAACACACACACAGTTTAAAGGACCATTTATGACCTCAAAACTACAAGGTAAATATACAACTAGCCAAATAGAATCAGTGACATAGAACAGACCATTTAGTATCAGTATGTGTAAACGCTTCATAGGATTAATATGTAGAGATAAAATCTGGGAGTAAGAGGTGAATCGTCCAATATATCGAGTTGAGAAAATTGAACAGACATTTAATGATTAATTAATTCAGATATACATTTTACTTTAGGCATTTTAAAAACCAGAAGAATGGAAGAATTTGCAATAAAAAAGAAGATTTATGTAAGCACTAATGAGGAAAGTTTTTTAAAGCATTGATAAAGTAGTAAGAGACAAAGGCAATAGATATGACTTCATACATTTTTAATATTCGTGCACATAAAATATACACTTTAAATTATAATTAAAGGAAAACAAGTTAGAAACTAATTTGAGTTAAATATATATATATATTGTTTTCTTTGAGACGGAGTCTCGCTCTGTCGCCCAGGCTGGAGTGCAGTGGCCAGATCTCAGCTCACTGCAAGCTCCGCCTCCCAGGTTCACTCCATTCTCCTGCCTCAGGCTCCTGAGTAGCTGGGACTACAGGCGCCCGCCACCTCGCCCAGCTAGTTTTTTGTATTTTTTAGTGGAGAAGGGGTTTCACCATGTTTGCCAGGATGGTCTCGATCTCCTGACCTCGTGATCCGCCCGTCTCGGCCTCCCAAAGTCCTGGGATTACAGGTTTGAGCCACCGCGCCCGGCCTGAGTTAAATATAATTGTTAAAACATTTAAGTACTCTTAAAAACTGATAAGAAGATCACCACACCTTCAGCAGAAAAATAGTCACAGACTCTAAAAGATATTGCCAGGAAATTATACACAATTGGCCTTAAGCTGCATAATGTTTTGTCATTGGTGATTATTTTGTACCGTGGTCTGTGAATTTACTCTCTATCTGCTCTTAAACCCTCCCTAAATAATCCCATTTATGCCTGTGACTTCAATTATACATCCAGGACCCTCATATTTGTATCTTCAGCTGAGAATTATTTTTTGTGCTTCAAGTTATTCATGGATATAAACAAAACAAAGGTTTTCCTCACAGTTTCTTAAAAGTAGCTCACATTTAACAAATCCAAAATATGTTACATGACCCAGTCACTCACAAAACTTATTCTTCTATGGGTCTCCATCCATCTCATGATAAAAGCTGGAAAATAGAGTGATCATTGACCACTCTTCCGTCATCATGAATGCCCAAGACATCTCTTGGTTCTGTCAAATGTAACTGCAAATATTTCCAACTTTTTTCTCATCTACCTTCTCACCTTGTCTCCATGCATTCACGTGGGCTTCATTCCAATTTATTTTCTGCATTAAAAAACATAACTTTGTTTAAAAGCCAAGTGAACATGTTGTCATTCTCTATTTAAATCTCTTTAGTGCTTCTCATTAAGATCCAAGGAAAAGATTTAAATGCTATCTAGTTTTTATGCTTATATTTTATATTCACCTATCTCCCCAGACTCATATCACCAAAGAACAATGCTGTCTCTACCCCAGATCCTTTATACACATTATTCTTCCCGGAACATTTTTTCTCTGCTTTTTTGTGTCTAATGGCTATTACTCCTCTTTTAGCTCTAAGTTCACTGAGAATGCATCCATGGCAGTTTTACATGAACCAGAGATTTAACTTCCCTATTATGATCTCTCATATCACCTTGTACTCTCCTCCATAGCACCGATCACAGTTTTACAACTGTAACTGTAGCTATTACATTTATTTTTGTGATTGTTTCATTTATGCCTACCTTTTTCCATTCATTGTAAATTTTATAAACTTACCTACCCATCATCTCTCTAGTATCCAAAACAGTGTCCAAAAGATAGGAAACCAAAAAACCTTTGATCTACAAGTAAATGAAATAAAGTCTGTATACAACAGTGGGATGAAAAAGAATAATTGGATTCTATTCTATAAAAATGAAATGGAAGTATTGCCTTTAAATATTTCCACTGGGAGTAAAACTTAGTACAATCATTTTTGGAAACCCTACTGACTAAAAGATAATCCTTAAGAATAGTTTATTTATTCTAGTAATTTCACTTCAGATACTGTAATTTTTAAACTAGAAAAAGATGTTGCAAATTCTTATTTAGTTGAATGAGAAAAGAATAAAATCCAAAGTAAATATTCAGAAAAACTAACAGGGCTGTGAATGAATATACACACATATACAAACAAGAAATCCATTTCAATGTTGGATGTTATTACTATGACAAAAGTAATACAAACACTCTACAGGTTTTAAAAATGTTTTAGGCCAGTCACGGTGGCTTACGCCTGTAATCCCAGCACTTTGGGAGGCCGAGGCGGGCAGATCACGAGGTCAGGAGATCGAGACCATCTTGGCAAACACGGTGAAACCCCGTCTCTACTAAAAATACAAAAAATTAGCCGGGCAAGGAGGCGGGTGCCTGTAGTCCCAGCTAC
>NW_012115444.1:653038-681275 GCF_000951035.1 Colobus angolensis palliatus
GCTACTCAGGAGGCTGAGGCAGGAGAATGGCGTGAACCCGGGAGTCGGAGGTTGCAGTGAGCGGAGATCGCACCCCTGCACTCTAGCCTGAGTGACAGAGCCAGACTCTGTCTCAAAAAAAAAAATATATATATATAAATGATAAATGTAATTAATGAAATGTTATAAAAGATTTAAAGTTTTAGAGATGGTTAAAATAATGCATATATACACAGTAATAAAACTAAGATTAAAATAGAAAATATAAAAAAGTGAACAGCAGTACCTGCCTCTCATCTTTTACCGTGATTTTTGTCCATGTATTTTTCAACAAACATGACTCACTACTACAACAAAATTTTTTTAAAAAAATCACCAAGATTTGCTATTTCATATTTCAGATTACTTTAAGAAAACTGGTCTAATAGTTAGTGACATGATTAATTCAACCTGCGTAGACTATTTTCTGCTTTCAGAATGTATGTTTTCCATTTGCTATGAATTCTTAGATTCAATGAGGACCTCTCTGCAGGTTTCCTAACAAATCTTTAGATTCATGTCAGGTGTACATTCTGATTTATATACATTTAGATTACTTAAAATCAGTGAAGCAAACACAGTCATGATTGCTAAATGCCGAGTCACAGAAATTCAGTATTAGTCCCACTAACTCTGTTCATTTCAAATCTTAAAAAATGTTGATAGAGTTGGGGAGAAGAAAAATAAAAAGTCAATTGGGCATAGAATAATTAAGTTGTGGGTGAAGCTAGAGATCATTTCTGTCCCGTGAAGCCTTGACAATACTTGGGCAGCGTCTCCTCATTTCATATTTTTTAATTTACTTTTTCCAATGAAAATGATACATATTTATTTTCCAGTTAGGGAAACTTTTACTGGCTGGGACTCTTTTAAAATATGAAGTTTAGTCACATTTTAAAAAGTAGCTTTTCTCATTAGGTTAAAAAATCAGACCAGATAATTTTATCAACACAAACATTATTATGGATACACATAGATAGACAAGTTTCATTAATGCCAAGAACCATCACAGGAATTTTAGACAATGCCCTTTATTCTGATGAGCTAGGAGAAAGATAGAATACAGTCCAAATAACATATTCCTTGGTCAACATATGGATTTTTAAAACTATCACCAGGAGATTATAGTACAAAATATAATTTAGACTGTTAATCCCAAGAGACAAATTATTTACTATTACAAATTACTTCTTAGCTTTCCATTAGCTTATATAAGTTCTAATCATAGGAATGAGTAAAATGCTGAGATTCCATGGTCCTTTTGCCATGTATGCTTGCTGTTTTGTAATAGTTTTGTTAGACAACATAGAAAGCTTACCACTCAGTGCCACAAGTGAGAAGGAACAACAATAACAAAAAAATAGTGGCCAGACATGGTGGCTCATGCCTGTCATTCTAGTGCTTTTGGAGGCCAAGGCAGAAGATTATTTGTGGCCAAGAATTCTAGGTTACAGTGATCTATGACTGTGCCACTGCATTCCAGCCTGGGTGACAGAGTGAGACCCTGTCTCTAAAATAATAATAACAATAATAATAATGAATGTGGAATGCTGTCATTGTCAATAAAATAGCATATAAAGTAGAGAAAAGTTACCTAAATAGATGATTGTGTGACTTAGTTTTGTACATGGAGATCCACTTCACATTTTGTTTTCCTTTCAGAAAGAAAGATTAAAAAGCATTTTAAGAGATAACAGGGGTTTCTTCATAAGAATAAAAGGTTTAATTTATAAAGTACCAAGAAAATACATCAAATCAAAATATATATGCATTCAAATATATGACTTCAAATTATACAAAACAAAGATAAACTACAAAAAAGTAGCCATGATAACAATGATTGAAGGAGAAATGAAACTTATGTAAGTGTGAGTTCCAGTTATTGAAGAAAAAGTTGAAAAAATTAAGAAAGGGCAAGGAAGGTTTGAGTAAAACCAAAAATTGCAGAATATGTTTTCTTCAAGTACATACGGGCCACTGATAAAAAGTGACTAACTGCAGGTCTATAAACCAAACCTCAACATATGTTAAGCACTAAAATCATACAGAATATACTTTCTAATTGCAGTACAATTGAATTAAAAATGAATAAAAAATAAAACTAAGAAATCTCCAAATAATTAAAATCTAAAAAATACAATTCTAAATAACACACATGACAAAGAAGCCGAAAAAATAATTTATAAATATTTGAAGTAAATGAGAATGAAAACAATCCATACATTGTTTGTAAGATACAGAAAAACAATTTGTTGAAGAGCTTTGTTAAGTGAATATATTACAAAAGAAGAAACACTGAAGATTAATGAATCAAATATCCACCCCAAGAAGTTAGGCAAAGTTCAGTAAAAAGAAAATAAAAATAAAAGGATCCAAAGTAAGTAAAAATGTACAAATAATAAAGAATAAAGCACAAATAAATAAAAAGGAAAATAAAAATACAAAAGACAGGATCAACAAAGTAATATAGTAACTTTTTGAAAAGACCAATAAAATTGATAAAACTCTGGCAAGACTAATGAGAGAAAGAAAAAGAAAAGGAGAGAGAGAAAAAGAAAAAGAGAGAGAGAAATCTTATCACTGATATCAGGTATGAATAAGAAAATTGTATTGCTTCACTTTGGGCCCAGCAGAAAATAAGACAATAAGATACTGTGAACAAATTTATTTCAGCTAAAATGAAAAACTAAATAAAATTGACAAAGTTTTTAACAATACATATAAAACAAGCAATATAGAAAACTTACGTAGTTGTATATTTAATACAGAAAAGAAATTAGTAATTCTGTATTTTACCATTGTGAAAATTTTGTGACTTAATGTTTTCATTGTGAAAACTTACCAAACATTGAAGAAACCATATTTCAAATCTTAAATTATTCCAGAGATTGGAATGAGGAAACACCCCTTAAATTAATTTAAATGGTAATTATAACTTTGATATTAAAACTGAGAACATCAGTACCAGCAGAGAAAATTACAGATAAACTAAAAGATACTATATACAAAATTCTAAATAAAATATTAGTAAGCATAATGAACCAATACAGAAAGAGAATTCAACATTACCAAGTTCAATCCTAAAAGAGCCAGTCAACATGTTGCATCCCATTAACAAGCTAAAGAAGAAAAATCATTTGAGTATCTCAGTAGTTTTAGCAAAAAATTGTCTTATAAAATCTGTGCTACCATACAAATAGAGTGGAGCTTACTTAATTAAACAAAGATTTTTTTTCAACAATAAACAGAGAAGCAAAAACATAACAAAACAAAACAAAAAATTTTAGAATCATCATACTGAAAGTGAAACATTAAAATATTTTCTCTATACAAACAGGGACAAAAGACTCAAAATTACTACTTCTATTCAACATTGGAAAATGCTGTAAAGAACTAAAATAAATTGAAACTATAAATATTGCAAATAGAAACTCTCTAAATGTTTATAGACAATAGGATTTTGTGTGTGTGTTTAAAAATTTAATAGACTGTAAACATTAATTTTTCAGAATTAATTGGAAAGTTGAGCAAACTTCCTGGTTTCTAGTATAACATTCAGAAACATACTACAAAGAAAAAAAATATAATTTACAGTATATGAAAAATATCAAGCACATAGTAATAATTTTGACAAAAGATGTACATGAGTACAAAATATAAAAGTATAAAAATTTAATGAAAATCTTTAAGAAGGTCTAAAAAAATAGATTTATGGCATAGATTGCACTACAGAACAGAGAGCAACCTATAGTCTTTTCAAGTAATTATGCAGAGGCATTTAAGTACTGTTATGAAAATTATTGTACCTCTAATTTATGCTACAAAAATTCTTCCCAAATAATTTATCAACTACATGTGACTAGCCAAACAAAGCTTTTATAATACAACATAGGAGGCAATCTTTATGAATCCATAAGGGACCAGTTGAAAAGCATTATTCATTAATTATGTTTATTAATACAAAGTATGAGAAAGATTCCTTAAATTATTGAAAAACATGAACATTGACCTGAAATGATACTCATTATATATAAAATAAGAGGAAGAATAATAAGTCCACAGTAATCAATGCCATTTGGCATTGACACTAAGAGAAGAGTATAGATTATGAACAGAATTAAAAGTCCAGAAATCAACTTTATATTTATGGTCAACTGACTTTTGACAAAAGTGCAAAGATAATTCAATAGGAGAAGAACAGTCACTTCACAAATGCTGCTGGGAAAATTATATATCCCCATTAAAATATTTTTTAATTAGAAAAAATAGGGGAACCTTGCATCTCTCCCTAATATTGCATAGACAGTTTATTAAAAATGGATTAAAGACCTAAATATAAGAGCTATAACCATAGAAACAAACAAAAGCATTTGGAAAAAAGAGAGAAAGAAATTTTTTTGACCTTGGATAAGGCAAATAATTTTAGATATAATACCAAAATAATAATTCTTATAGGAAAAAATTGATAGACTGGACTACAACAAAATTTGAAACTTCTGCATCTCGAATGACATTATTATGAAAATGAAAATATGAGTGAAAAACTAGGAGAAAACACTTTCAAATCATGTACCTGGTAAAGAAATTGTATCCAAAATATATAAAAATTTCCACCATTCAATAAATGAGAAGACAAAATTTTAAAATGGGCAAAATAGTTGAGAATATATTTCACCAAAGGGATACACAAATGACCCATGTTATTATTATTATGACTGCTTACTAAGCATTTGCAATTCTCCATGACTTTTTGAAGATTCTTGACATGCCAAAGCTAAAGATATTGCCTCTGTCCACCATTTTAAAAGGCAAGAAAGTTTGAAATCTTTCTGATAAATACATACATATGGTGATAACGGAGCTAGAGCAAGGGTTATTGAATTTAGCCTGGGAGAGGAGAGGGCTTTATTCAGAGATATTTCCAAGGAGACAAGACAATTGACTTCAGCCTTAGAAGAGTAAGTTGTCTCAAAACATGTAAATTGAGAGTAGTCTGTTTAGTTTTATTTGCCAACTTTCATTAAATTATTTTTCCTTTTGGCTCTTAATTTTCTTATTCCTTCTGTGTTACCTTCCTCAAAACACTGAGCTATTGGTCTTTATCTTCTGTGTAAAGTTTTCAGTTGTCATGTCTCAGGTCCCAGGGTGGCTTGCTGCATGAGGAAATGGTCTTCATGTATTAATACCAACAGACTCTAAGGGCACATCAGGCATTTAAGGTTGTGTGCGCCTATGGAAACTTGGACAAAAAAAAAAAACCTTATAAACTTGCATAATGAAGTTCTCTCATTATTAAGCTGCCCCTGTTTAGATACAAAATAAATGCACATTAAATTTCATTTGTATTACTATATTTAGTTGCTGGGTCCATCCCACAGACGCTGGCCACAGATCCTGGCCAGTACTCAGACATAGGTATCCAGTAAAAGAATGGGCTAGGGGACTGCTGGCACTAGGGGCCGAAGAGAGTGAGCAGTCTTAATAAGCTGGAGCTGCTTGTATTTATTCAGTGCAGATTAATGACAAAGGCTTGGAGCCAACACAACCTGTGGATAATTAACATCGTTGTCCCGCCTTGCAGGTAGCAGTCTTGCATGCAGATGATCAAAGGTCAGTTTCCAGACAACATAAGTAAGCAAACTTATCTAGATAAACTCCTTTACACTCCCTTGTTACCTACTTCTTGCCCTCAGCCTCAAGGTAAAAGAATTAGCTGCCTTCAGCTTTTATTCTCTCCCAAAGCTTTGCAAAACCTCCCAGCCTTCCAAGAAGGTTTGCATCTTTCCCTGTAATTTTTCTTATAACTTTTCCCACCATCCTGACCGATATTCTACATTTTGTGATGATACATACCTGTTTCTTTCCTTTGCGTAGATACAACATAGATTAATTTAGTATAAGACGTACCACTTTCAGAACCAATCTCAGAACTTAGTGACTGATATGTTCTTCATTGAGCAAAATCATCTTTAAATTTGGAACACATCTCAGTGGATCCATGTATTAGCCGTGTGATTTTCAAATATATTTTCTAATCCCTTTGAACATAATGTTCCTGATTTTTAAAAGGGAAGAATGATACCTACTTTATCAGGATTGAGTGAATCAAAGCTCAGTTAGGAAAATAGAGACCACCTTATTTGCTATCAATAGAAAGGATTTAAATGTTGTGCTTAGAAAACAAATGGAAGATCTGAAACCAATGTCAACACAACAGAAGTACATGGCTAGGAAGAGCTCAGTCCACAGCTGCAGCAAGTTCAAGATCTCTGGGAAGCTCGTCCAGATAATCTCAACTTGCAGCAATGATGCAGGTTCTTCTCAAACAGCTCATCTGAGTTACTTTGAACCTTGTAGCTGTCCAGGGGCAACTGTCTCTGGAGCATAATGGTCTGTCTTTGTCTCCTACATTTTATATATCAGACAGAATTTCTCATTTCTCTCTGTCAAAACCATAAGTGGAAGTGAATTCAATAGAACTCAGTTCCTATTTTCCCTTGAATCAGGGAGAATTCAGAGGGGGTGGTGTTGATACCAACTTTGTAAGACAATTCAGCACTGGTTATTGAGATATAAAGGCTAAATGAACGGGGTTTAGTATGTAGTGTCACATACAGTATATATTTAATAAGTGGTGATTATTATCACGAAGTAAAGTTCTAAGGTGTTATATTGTCCCAAAGCAACCTAATCTATAGTTAATAATTATATACTGGAAAGACTGAACGTCCACTCTAATTATTAACTGACACTTCTAGACAGTTATGTATGCCATTTTTAAATTTTATGTTAAATAGCTAAATTAAGACTATAGGAAAAATTGCCTTCATTATGATTTGATAGTGCTTTCATATATAAAAAACTAAGGCTTATACTTTCAACATATTGTAACTACCATTTCTAAATCATAAAGAAAGAGAAAAGATCTTTTGAGTATGCTGTACTTTAGTAGGAAACTGTATATTAATGGTTACATTTATAACATCTAAGAAAAGTTGAAGAGGGCGCTTTAAATTCACTGCTTCTTAATTCTTTCAATATTCTTAACAGCCCATTTATTCTACTGTATCATGAGAGTTCCATTAAACCAATACATTAAATTATTTCAGTGAAATGTTTAAGGCACTTTTAAAATAAAGGCTGACTTCAAATTTTTAAGGGCATTGTGGCTGACATTGAATAACCAGGATAGAACTGATAATAGAATACTTTACGCAGTACAAATACCTTTAGCAACCCTCTATAATTAGCAATTTAGTTGTAACCTACCCTTTGGAAGATATCTAAAACCCTATATTCAGCTTACGAATAATGAATTGTACTCAAATTATATAGTGAGTATTGAAACTTGCAGAGCTACAAACTATGCTTTAATTTAATATTTGAATGGATTAACAATATTAGCAATAATTTAAAAAATTGTTTCTAACTGGTATAATTATGTACACTAAGTAATTTAATATCTGCAGAAATTCATGAAGTATGTACAATAGTCATCATGGTTTTAATGTTGATGAAGAAATTGAATCAAAGATGATTGAAATAACTTGCCCAGTATACAAAGCAATCAAGTGATGAAACCAAGAAATTAACACAGCAGTCTGATTATATAACTGTTTATTCTAAGCAGTATGTGTCTATAATAAAGAATATCAGGCCCAACCAATCTCTCATTGCTCAGGTGAGTGTACTGAGGCCATACTTCCAGATTATTAGTCAATAATCTTATTATAATTAGAGAGATGGCAGAAGTACTGTATTTTCTAAGTATCCTAAGAAAATCTTTAGTATCCTTACTATCTTTAGTATATTTAGGTAAAATCTAATATAAACTTATTTTAAAACATGGTAATAAGTAGTAAAATGCGGTAAGATTGAAATGTGAAAAGTGAAAAAGAGAAAGTGGTGGGAGACTATTATTTTACATGCAGATAGGTATCTATGTTTTCCAATCATTTATTTACCAATATTATCACAAAGATCTTTAAAATAAGTTGTTGTGGCACAGTCCAGCCACTAGTCAGACCACATTGAAACTGCTGAGGAGCTGTGTAAAAACTCCTGTTCCTCTGTGATATTCAAAATTAGCAAACTTAAAGGGATTTTAGTTCATCAGTTGGAATATACTCTACGTGGTTTCTTAGAAAATGAGAGAAAAATATTTATAGAACACCTGAGAAAATTTTGAGGATTTTTACTTCTTTGTTTGAGCAAAAAATGACAGTTGCTGTTTTTGGTGTAGTTCAGACTTCTACAGCTTAAAGACTTGAAGTAATGACCAGCTGATATAAATCTAGTGCACTGACTTCACCATCTGATAGTCAACTTCTAGAAAGCACTATTATTATATCAGAGATAATGTAGGTTAATTAAGATTATCAAGCTTTTACATAACTTTTGGAACTCAAGGACTGAAACATTTCAGGGTTCACTGCTTTCATGCCTATGTAAAAGAAAAAAATGAAGACATACTTAAAGTGTAATTCATTCTAAAAAGGTTACTAATGGAATTGCAAGAAGCTTTAATTACATCTAGTTTGCTGATTCATTTTCAAGGCTTTTTTTCTTTGTGGATTTTAAATTAGAACCATGAAAACCTTTCAAAGAACATCTGATTCAGTTCTCCTAACATTTGCCTACAGACACTCAGATACTATCACTTCAAGTGCTTATTTAATTTGCAGATACCCGATCTCCAACCAAGACCTAGAGAATCAGTGTTTCCAAGAAAACAAAACAAAACAAAAAATTAAGAAAACCTCAGAATATGCAGTTTAGCAAGATTTTCAGATTGATTCACAAGTACAGTACATGTTGATAACTACCAATATGGTACAGCTCCTCACTTCACGTATAAATAAATTGAGGTTCTGAGAATTTAAGAGATTTACCTATGTTATACAGCTAGAATCAGAAGCAAAAAGACATTATTGAATGCCCTAAATGTCCAGTTAGCTTCACTTACACCCCATACACCCCATGTCCTTCTAGGAGTATAGCATAAACTAAAATTTGACTAGGCAAATATTTATTAATGGGCTGTAGGTAGAAGGGTTATTCAAAGCAGTATAGATATACCAAAAATTAGAATGAAACGATTTACCAAAATTACTATCAATCAATTTCAGCTATGCATACCAGGTTGTCTTAAGAAGCTTATTATTTCTTTGTTATCGAGAAATAATCCTTCAGTAACTGAATGGAGAACAACTCACTTAACAAGGGAAGGGGGAATCAGAGGTTTGCTGAATTGCTAGATTTAATGGCTGGAATTAATGGTTCTCTGTCATCTTACCCATTAAAAATGTCCTCATGTACTAATTGTGGACTTGCCCATATCACTCTTAACTAAAATAGTGGAAGAAAGAGTGTTAGATTAAAATGGAAAGATCTAGGTCCTCATTCCAACTCTGTTACTTGCTACTAATTAAGTGAAATGTTATAGAAATCTACTGAGGGACAGTAGAAGACTCCTTCATGGCATAGACTAATTTTTTCCTACTGTACTCTTGTCTCCTTCTAGTATAGTGTCCATATCACAGTGGACTCTCCTCAGACATCACTGGTGTTGGAAAGAGCAATTCCAAGACGTGGCTCCCAATTATATAGAGTCTGTTGATACACAATTGACTAAAATACTGCTCTCTTAGAAAAAAGACTGCTTTCCTTTCATTGTACTTTCTAGCAAAATATTTAAACAAAATCAAATGGGATTTTTATTTTACCTTTATGAGTTTTAGAATTTCAAAACTATGTTTTTTATGCTTTTATTCTAGAGGACTTGATTTACCTATTCTTTTCTTTGCAGAAGAAACTTAAATGTGATTTTCCAAATAATCAAGGAATAATTAGGCAGAATTAATGACTAGAAACTGAAGGAAGCAATCAGAGATAATTAGATAAGATCTCATATTTAAGTCAGTTGAGCAGTAGCAACTAATTTAGTTCACATCCTGAATATGATGTATTTTTCTGGTAAAACAAACATCACCAGAATATAGCATCAACACTCAACATTTTTGGAAAAATAAATCTTTAGTTATGTTCTTATATAATGTCACAGAAACTACTTCTGTATTAGTCTGTTTTCACACTGCTGATAAAGACATATCCGAGACTGGGCAATTTACAAAAGAAAGAGGTTTAATTGGACTTATAGTTGGCTGGAGAAGACTCACAATTATGGCAGAAGGTAAGAAGGAGCAAGTCATGTCTTACATGGATGGCAGCAGTCAAAGAGAGAGCTTGTGCAGGGAGATTCCTGTTTTTCAAAATCTTCAGATCTCATGAGACTTATTCACTTTCACAAGAACAGCATAGGAAAGACCTGCCCTCTACAACATGTGAGAATTGAAGGTGAGATTTGGGTGGGGACACAGCTAAACCATACCTTCTTCTAAGCAAAATATCTTGAAAATTGAAGACTTACATTAGAAATTTTAGAAAGAATTATTTGACATAAATTAAACTGTACCACAATAATAACTAGATTCTAGGGTAAACTGATTTTTCCAATATGTGGTTGAATTCAATGGGACATAGTATCACAACTGAAAATATTATAGATGTATTGCTCTGGCAACTGAGTATGAAGAAAAGAATGTGTTTTCTCTGTATTGTTTCTCTTGTATTATATATGCTAATAGCTGGATTTCCTCTTTCACTGAGGTGACAACTCACATTTTTGTGGATAATTTTTTGAGAAAAATTCAAGAATGAGGCCAACTCCCCAAGCAGACTACAGGGAAAATTTACATTAAACACTAATCAGAACTTACAGCCAGTAACTGTAATCACAGGAGACCCAGGCATTCTCTGTGGTGAGATTCTATGATCAGATTGCAATCTGTACTGCATTTGGTAGAGCTGACACCCAGTGCTGGGAATTCAGAGTCTTTCAGAGCTGTGCTTCTTCATTCATTGCAAATGACATAAAAATCCTAAAATTTAGGGGACAGGAGCAAAACATAGACTTATAGAATTAGTTTCATTACTATCACATAACATAAAAGCTCTGAAAGAAGTCATAGTAAATATACACCATATTTGAATACTTTATAACTGTAATGTTTTTATATTACTCTTTATAATTCTTTAATCTTCCAAATTACCATGATGCCATTTCTTAGTTGATATATACCTCCTTCATCTTTTTTCAAGAACATCTGAATAAAAATGGAAGTTTTACTTTTCGTTAGAAAGGCGAAATAAATTTTATTGTGTTTGATGGATTCCACTTGTTCTTCCTTCTCCTCCCTCTTCTCTATTTTCTATATTCAACTTTATCAAGCTATAACTATATAATAAAATGCACCTATTTAAGGTAAACATATTAATGCATTTTGAATTTTTTTCTAAATTGTAATGCATGTAACCACTCAAGTAACCAGTATTCAATCAAGATAGATAATATTACTTTTATGCCTCAAAATTTCTTTATGCCCAAAGGGAAAATGTCTATGGAGATATCCAGGCCTGAATATATGGAGATCTGCAGGCACCATGAGGATTGCCTTTCCTTATAAGCTACACAAGAAATCATTAGAGACTCTTCAGCACAGGAGGAACTTATTTGACTTAGCAGAGGGTTTGTGTAATCAGCAGGTTGAATAAGATATGATGATGCTCCTCCTCCTAGTTTATGGGATTGAAAATCTGCTTTGTGTTAGAAGAGAAAATTTGCTGGTAATGCATAGAGATCACAAATGCCAACAGTTCATGGTAATGTTCATTAAAGTTCTACCCATATTTTTTTAACAGAGCTGCTATAAACATAATAATTAAATAAAATTCAAAGAAAAAAGCTGAAATATTTTAGCAAGTCTTTTTCCTACCACCTTTCTCATTTTTGAAAAGTTTACCTTCTTGTTGACTGTACATATTTTTCCTTGCATTTGTGATACTGGCTAATGTTATTTTTAGGATAAACTTTAGGTTTTTATATTTCTGTTTAAGCCTTTTATATAATCAGGGCATCACAATTAAGGTGTTCTCTCACTATGTGATAATATTGTAACCAAGTCCAAACTTGTCTGGCTCACCACACAACAACCATTTTCAGGGTTTGCTGGCTCTTCGAAATAAAGTTGCTTTCCTTGCTCAAACAGGAGTTGGAGCAAGGAAAGCAACTTTATTTCGAAGAGCCAGCAAACCCTGAAAATGGTGAAGTTATGTTCTAAAGAACTATCTTAGGTCAGTAAAAATTTCAGCTCTTTATAGGTTGAGGGCAGAAGGAAGAGGAAGGGATTTCAATCAAGAGGTGACCAATGACCACAAGCATTTGGGTACCAGTGAGGATCAGAAGAGGTTGGGAACTTCTTCACCCTTGGCCAGGTCACAATGTTCCTATAAATCTTTAACACAGTGTAGTTAGTTATTTACATATTACCCTTTTAATCCCACAGTTTCAAAAACTGCATGATTGTTGTTTTTTTGATTTCTCTTAGTGCTCTAAAATTATCCTAGTCTATGTGCAGGCATGGGTAAAGGCTCCTTAAACAAAAATTGAGTTAGTTACGTTAGCTCTTTTGCTGTTTCATTGTTACAATTCCCCACTGTCAAAGGCTCATTCCACAATCTTGTGGAGTTAGGGACAATGGGACATCGTCTCTCATCTGGGCACTTCCTGCTGAATGTGGTCAATGTGGGGCAACTGTGGAAATGAAACTATTTGACCTGGCAGCAAGTTGGTGTTCAGGTTCTTGTACTTTCCAAATCTTTAGAAGGACCCTATCTCCCAATTGAAAAGGATGTAGGGCCATGTCTGTGGAATGAATGGTCCTGGTAGAAGCAAACTCATGACAGGTAGTAAGCATAGTGCCTAGAGTGTTAACATATGTGGCAAATGCTATATCTCTTAAAGTATCAGTTGGTTTTTCCACTGGGGCAGAAACCTGGAAGTGGACTACCATATCATATTTCAGGGGGACTCAATTGTAGACTACATTGGGAGCCACTCTAATTCACAACAGAGCAACCAGCAATGAATTATCTTAAGTTAAATTAGTTCCTTAACATATTTGCTCTTTTGAAAAAAGATTATGGTTAATCTTTTTCAGTTTTTCCCATCAATTGTTGTCACCAAGATGTCAATCTAAAGGTTGTAGGAAAGAGTGAGTCACAGTTTCCCCTGACACTATTGTAATCATCATAGTTTTTGAATCAGGAAATAGATGGGTGTTAACTACACAATCTGTGGCCCCGTATAAGAATGTCAGATGTTTGTACCAGCTGGGCATGGTACCCACGCCTATAATCCCAACCCCTTGGGAGGCTGAGGCAGGCAGATCACTTGAAGTCAGGAGTTCGACACCAGTCTGGTCAACATGGTGAAATCCTGTCTGGCCAACATAGTGAAACCCTGTCTCTACTGAAAATACAACAACAACAATAGAAATAGCCTAGCATGGTAACGGGTGTCTGTAATCCCAGCTATTTGGGAGGCCAAGGCTTGAGAATCACTTGAAAGCAGGAGGCAGAAGTTGCAGTAAACCAAGATTGTGCCACTGCACTCCAGCCTGGATGATTATAACTCTAAATAAATAAATAGAAAAGAAATAAAATAAAATAAAATTTAAAAAGTTAAAAAAACAAAAGTTTGTATTCCAGTCAGTTGCACCTGGGGCTCCTGTGGCGATATAAGGATGGGTTTGCTAAATTACATATTTAACTAGTTACAGGAGGATCTATATTCATGAAGGTGATCCTGACACATGCATATTGAACAAACATTCATGCAACATATGACCCTGATTACCTTGTGGTGGAGACTTAATCCTTGCCAGGCGTGGCCTTAGGTTTTGTTTATAATCTGTGTCTTATTTCTAAAAGAATCCGTTCTATCAGTCTTATAATCTCTATTTTAACATTAACTCTGATCAGTTGATGTGCCTAAACCATAAAATGGAAGGTGTAATGAGGCTTATTTGACCTCCGGTCCCATAAGTGTTGGGAATTAAATTGTTAAGACACTTTTGGAGAGGCCACAGAAGACACTTGTATTGGCCTCGCTTGGCCAAAGAAGGTGTCCATTCAGTTGGTAGCATGTTAGGATTTTATTTTTATAGTTTGCATTCTTCCTTTTTGGTCAAGACATACCACAGGTAACATCAATCGCCAAAGTTTTATTTAGTTTAATGTCACTGCCAGGGTGGAGTGGCTACCTGCCTCAGATCCATTATGTCACTTGACCCCTAGGGCCAAGTGGCTTAGAGTCAAAAGACTTACAGCCAATTAAACATTCTAGGCCATATGGGAATGGAAGTGGGCAGAGGGTCATTAACCATTAGAACCCTTTTGAGTAACATAAGAGTCAAAAACCAAAAGCCGAAAAGAAAGGTTACAGGATTGACTTATCTGTAAGTTCTGTGTGTTGACTCATCAGCTGTATGGGCACCTGTGTACTCATCTTTGATTTGGAAAGTCTGAGCTAATTTCATCCCTAAAAACTGGCACTTACAATCTCATATATATATATTTTTTTTTACAACAGTCCCTGGACTTAAAGGGAAGGTTCTTGATATTGTATAGCTTTTGCAGCAGTGTGTGGGCAATGTAGATGGGCCCAGTGGGATTGAACAGCTTTCAAACTCTGGAGATATTAGATGAGAGAGAAATGTAATCTTTATTGTTTTACCCAATTTCTGTAAGTCCTAAATAGCTCAAAAAGAAAAAAAAAAAAAAGGTTTTCTTAACTCTGTAAAATCAAACATAAAGAATTAGCAACATTTCAAATAAAAAGATCATAACTCCTGTCTGATTTTGAAAATGACAGGAAAAGGAAGCTTACAGATAGCTAAACATCCAAATTATCTAGTATCTAGGACTCAGATTGGAGGAAAATTATTAAATGAGTCTCAGTGTTTTTTAATGGAGGACTGTTCATATATCTCATGAAGGTAGTTACTTTGATTGTTATGTTTTCTCAGGTCTGAAGATAAGGCTGTGGTTAACTAAAGTTTGGTGTCAGATACTGGCAGTAGTTGGTGCCATCTTTAGATAGATCTTTGTACTCTGAATCAAAGCCCTGTAACTTAACAGCACAGGATTAGTTAATAGCACCTGATAAAGGACCTTTACAAGGGGAGTGGAGGTGGTGATACTGGAGTTTATGATCGAACTGGAAGTTGTAAAAAGGATTGTTCAATCTTATAGTAATGTAATTTGTATAGCTTTGATAAGTCCCCGGTAATAAGTCTAGTTCAGAGACTTAGTTTAGAGTTTTGATTTTGAGGACATTTATCAAAGGTATTAAAAGGCTCACAATATTTTATCAACATAGAATAATAGTTATCCATTTAGGCAAGAGTGATATCAAAAGACTTTAAAAACAATATAGAAAATTACATGAATATAAAAGCCTTAACCTTTTTAAGCCTTTCCTGAGTAATCAGAAACCTAATAAAGACAGCATAGTAATTATCTTGATAAAATGCAAACTCTTGTTTCTTAACTCGATTATGATAAAGGCAAACAAAAACCTGCAGTGTGACTGCTTCTCCTTATGGAAAGCCCATTTAGATAATCTAGAAGTCAGATTTGATAATAAAGGTTACTTGACATTCACCAGACATAGGGAGTGTGTTCAAGGTATGAGTACAGCAGGAAAATGTATGACTTTTGGTAACTGCATGAGAAGTTTCCCAGTTACATGAAACAATTAAGAAATATGAAGAAAAGCAAAGAGTACAAAAGCAAGTTAGACTGTAGGAAAATATTACTTTTTTAGACATTCAAGATGAAGCATTTTAGCAGCAGGCCACAACAACAATTAGAAACAGAGGAAAAGGGTTACAGGAGCTAACAAACATGTTGAAAGACAATGATCATCTCAGGCCTTTTCAAAGTGAGAGAAACACTGAAAATAGTGAGACACAGCAAAAGCTGAAAATTCTTTTGTGTTTTTTGTTTGTTTGTTTCTTTAGAGATAAGGTATTGCTCTGTTGTTCAGGCTGGAGTGCAGTGCAGCAATTGTGGCTTTCAATGCAGCCTTGACCAGCTAGACTCAAGCAACCTTCCCACCTCAGTCTCCTAAGTACCTGGGCCTAAAGGCACATGCCATCGTGTACTGATAACTTTAATTTTTTAAAGTTTTTATGAAGTTGTAATCTCACTATGTTGCCCAGGCTATTACTTAGCTCCTGGTTTCAACCAAATTGCTTATCTCAGCCTCCCAAAGTGCTGGAATTATAGGTATAAGCCACAAAGTGCTGGGATTATAGGTATGAGCACCTGACCAAAAGTTGAACTTCCAAGATATAAATCTAAAAATTTTCAAAAGGAGACAGGTCATAGAATTAAAAATAAAAACCTCTTATAATTTTATTCAGAGTAAATCAATACTTTCCTTTATAATTATAACCAACTTAATTACACACACAATTTCTTTCATAAATTCCATTTCACAAACCTTATCATGATGTACAGAGACCATGTATGACATTCTTGGACTTTGTATTTTTCCCATACTTACCTCTCTTTTATATAACCAGTCATTGTACTTTAGGATAAAAATTTAACATACAAGATACTTTTCCATAAAAAATTATTATTTTTCCTTTATGATTTTCCCTATAAAAATACATCTTCACATCGTTAAGCTTCTTTGCATCATTCTCTCCTACTTGTTTCTTCCTACCTTCTTTCGTAACTTTTAAATAATCTACAAATTACATAAAATTATGCCTTTTCTTAATAAGAAAACAACTTACGGAATTATATATTAACCAGAATTCTTATTCTTAGTAACCTTAAATTTTAGGAAGCACCAAATCCTATATTAACATCTTATAGATGTTAACATTTTATAGATGAAACCACTCCACAATTTTTAGTAACGTTTTCCATAAGATAACCCTTTTTTAATTGTAAATTACCCAGACATCCAACAAGCATCTACTATTCAATTCAAAGTAATTTGAAGATTTTAAATTACAAAGTTTATATGTAAGCATGTATCCCATTTACATGTACTTATTTATTTATTTATTTTTAAGACAGGGTTTTGTTCTATTGCCAAGGTTGAAGTGAAGTGGCAGGCTCATGGCTCACTATAGCTTCAACCTCCCAGGCTCAAGTGATTCTTCCACCTAAATTTCCTATCTGGGAACACAGTTGTGAGCCAACATGCCCAGCTAAAAATATTTTTTTAATTTTAAGAAAATTTGTTTAGAGATGGGGGTCTCACTATGTTGCCAGGCCTGCTTTTGAACACCTGGGCTCCAGCAATACTCCCACCACAGCCTCCCAAAGTGTTGGCATTACAGGTGTGAGGCACTGTACCCAGGAATTCTTTACTTATTAACATTTCATCCAAATTATTTGTGAAAACTGAGATATTAGACAAAGCTAGTCATCATTTCAAGTTATTTTCTTGTTAACCATTTAGTGTACCCTTGGAATACCAAGTATTCACCTAAGAAAGAACCTTAAAGTGAAACACATGAGTATTTTGCTGATAACTCAAAAAATTCAGGTTTTTTAATTGAATTAACAATCTTAAATTAGTCTTATTTGTCAAAAAATTCACACAAACAAAGATTATTCTTTTTTTGGTTGGGTTTATAGTCATAACTTTTGTGGTTGTGCCAACCCCTGACACCTTAAAATTTCTAGCAGAGGCAAAATATAAAATAATCAGTAAGCCCACATAAAAAATGTATGCCTACAATTCCAAGTACATTTCTAGTTTTGTTTTACTAATAATTTTAAAATTATTTTTATTTACCAAAGATTACTAAATTCATGTGAACTTGAAAAACATTTGGGTTTACTTAATTTATGAGTAATCATTTACTTATAAGCCAATTTGGAAACATGCTAGACATGACTTTAACATAATACATGTAAATACACATATAAACACATATACACACAAAATCAAAGATCCTATATCTTTTATCTTGGAACTCTAATCATAAGACAGCATCACAAAGTCACCAGCCTATAAAAGGTATAGCTGGATCCAAATTATTTCTGACAAAATTGAGACCTGTTCATACGGCTAAAATTTGCCTGACTGGTAATCCAGTGAAGGCTGTGGACCAAAATTTTGGGTCAAGCACATTTCAGGGACTTTCAATAATTTATAAAAGCCTCTTTTACTACCACCCCATTTCCCCTTCAGTTTCAAATGAATTTTCAGTCTTTTTGTTTTAGCTAGAACTGACTTAACTGTATAAGAAAAACAAAATCTCCAAGTAACCTTGAATTAGTGTCGACATAAACAGTGAGTTTTATCCCAACACCAAGAGCTTGCAAAGCTATTTCCTCTCACAGTAGATTCAAAGTAGGCAGAAAATAAAGAGAAAAATAGATAGAGAGCTTTAGAAGACTTTACTTAACTCTATAGCTGCAAGTCAACCACTTGAGCTCTGAATTTTTCTTGCTGTAATTTGCCCATCAGTTTAAAATGTGCACAAGTGGGCCATAATATGTAACCATCTAGAGTCCCAGAAAACCTGGCATGTCTTTTAACTTTCTCATTTTTTTAAAGATGTAACCCCAGAGCCCACAAAGACAACTGGAAGACAAATGGGAATGAACTGTTCTCAAATTGGGTAAAAATCCAATAGCTGGCCGGGCGTAGTGGCTCACGCTTATAATCTCAGCACTTTAGGAGGCTGAGGTGGGTGGATCACAAGGCCAGGAAGTTGAGACCGTCCTAGCTAACACAGTAAAACCCTATCTCTACTAAAAATACAAAAAAAAAAAAAAAAAAAAAGCAGCCAGTCATGGTGGCAGCCACCTGTAGTCCCAGGTACTCGGGAGACTGAGACAGGAGAATGGCTTGAACCTGGGAGGTGGAACTTGCAGTGAGCCAAGATCATGCCACTGCACTCCAGCCTGGGCAACAGAGCAAGACTTCATCTAAAAAAAAAAAAATCCAGTAGCTATTCCCCTCTCCAATAGGGTACCCCAGTCAGTACACAAAGTGGCTTATTCCAAGGAAAAACCCAAATAGGAGGGAAAAGGAGTTGCCAGCTATACACACCAGAATGACCTACTCAGTCTTGGAGCCTGTCGACGTCCCCAGACACACCGCTTTTCCTAACACCAGTGAAGTGTTATAGGCAGCTGATGCTAGAAAGAGGAAAAAAGGGAGATCCCTCAAGCCAGAGCAATTTTGACAGCTGCTGGGGTGTCCCTAGAATCCCAGCCATGGGATCAGCTAGCTACAAGTAGCCTGCATTCAAAGTGATTGTTGTTTTGCTTGGTAGTGTGAATACCGCTGTGCCCAATTGCTCCATCTGTTGGACACCAGGCAAGCTAGACCACTTGTAGGTTACAATCCCATGTTGGGCATGAAAAATTGTAGCTTAACCCAGGTTCAGCTGCCTGATGCTCAAAGGCCAAACTCGAAAGAGAAGTGTTGCTGAGAGGAAATGCAGATTTATTCAGTAGTCAACAACCAGAGGATATGACCAACTAGTGTTGCAAAAACTATCTCAGGTTTCTCAGTGTAGCCAAAACGGTTTTAAAAGAGAATGAGATTTTCCCTTTTTTTTTTTTTTGAGACGGAGTCTCACTCCGTCACCCAGTTGGAGTGCAGTGGCACCATCTCGGCTCACTGCAACCTATGTCTCCCGGGTTCAGGCGATTCTTCTGCCTTAGCCTCCTGAGTAGCTGGAATTACAGGTACGCACCACCACCCCGGGCTAATATTTTTGGAATATACAAATTTTTAAAGGGAAATGATGACTTGCCCAATATAATGCTTAAATTTAGGTTAAATATGCCTCGTAAGTGTTAAGGGCAGAAATATTTTGTTGGATTATTTATACTACTCTCTTTTATATTTCATTTATGAATGCAAAGTATTTACTCTAACACAGGCGTATCCAACCTTTTGGCTTCCCCGGGCAACATTGGAAGAAGAATCATCTTGGACCACAAATCAAATACACTAACACTAGCAATAGCTGATGAGCTAAAAACAAAAAAATCACAACAAAATCTCATAATGTTTTAAGGAAATTTATGGATTTGTTTTGGGCTGCATTCAAAGCTATCCTGGGCTGCATATGGCCAATGGGCTGTGGGTTGGACAATCTTGCTCTAGTGTATATCAAGATTTAACTTTTAGAGGCATTAGTATAGGTAATATTAAAAATTAGATATTATACACACATATACGCACATACAACACACATGCATACACTGTGATAGCATATACTATTAATTTATTCAGCAATCATATTTTGAACAAATCTGTTAGATTTTCTCAAATTTATTAATTTGATTTAATTCTCATATTAAGATGAACTAAGTTTATATGTGAGATAAATCAGAAGAATGCTGGATTAAATACCAACTCTAATATAATTGCTTCCTATGAATTTTATTTTTAATTTGCATGTAAGTATAACCTGGGACAGAGCGTAACATTGCCTCCACTGTTGCGTGGATCATGATGAGATTTTGCCACACCAGGTCCTCCTAGGCTTTTCAGTTTTAGTTTGGTCTCTTGGGATTCTAAAAGGCACTAGTATTGAGGGAAGAGAGAGAGAGACCCTCCCACACTGTTTTATATTGTTTTATACTCAGTACCTGTTTTTAGAAAAAAACAAGGAAGTGAAACCAAAGGCAGGCAGCCCGGAACCAGGCACCAGACCCAAAACTAGACCCGAAACCAGGCCTGGGCCTGCTGGGCCTAAACCTAGTAGTTAAAAATCAACTCATGACTTAGCAACTGATGTTATCCATAGATTCCAAACATTGTATGGAAAAACATTGTGAAACTGCCTGCTTTGTTCTGTTTCACTCTGACTACTGGTGCATGAAGCCCCTGTCAAGTACCCCCTAATTGCTTAATCAATCACAACCCTTTCATGTGAAATCTTTCGTGTTGTGAGCCCTTAAAAGGGACAGAAATTGTACATTTGGGGAGCTCAGACTTTAAGACGGTAGCTTGCCGATGCTCTGAGCTGAATAAAGCCCTTCCTTCTACAACTCTGTGTCTGAGGGGTTTTGTCACGACTCATCCTGCTACAGTATCTGTGAGCAAAGGTGAAACTAGGTGCAAAGCATCTAGATTCTAGGCACCAAAGTCAGCTGAAAGATACCTACAGCAAATATGTGTAAGGACATCTTGAACTTTTTGTGGGAGTGTACAGGCATTGTACAATATCACACGAAAGTCAGTGCTTAGGCTGGAGATCCCACTATATCAGAAAAAGATGAAAGCCTTGGGCATATAGAAGGCAAAACTGGAGTCATGTGACTCTAAGGCAACACACAGTGCTATAATCCAGTAGAACTGTGTATTTTTTCATCAAGTCTAACTTGCCCAAAGCCAATTCTCCCTTTGTATGTAATCTTAGAGGGTGAGAGAGGCAAATTTCTTCTTTCAAACCACAAGGGGATCATTTATTCAACTGAACAAAGACAATCATTCTTCCCCTCTTGACCTAAAGGAACAATAACAGTTTGCAAAAGCAACCAATTTATAAGCCCCACAGGCTCAGAGCAAATCTGGTTTCTGCATTAGTGCCCAGAAACTCACATTTAATTATGGGCATTGAGAAGGAGTAACTCTGCCTTAGATTTGCTGTGTGGAGTAATTCCCAGTTGCTTCTTTCTTGATTCTATACGCAATTGGAAATCTAGTGGACATGTCCCCTCTTTGTTTAGCCACAGGACTGATAGCTTTCCTCCTCTGTCATGCATCAGGACTCGTTTCCATAGCAGCCACTTTGGGGAACGCAAAGAGCTTACATGATACTTTTTCTGTAGGTGAAATTTTAAGAATGAAGCATTAGCATTCATTTGCACAAGAACAAGGATTGCTTGGACACATTTTCTGTAAAGATAGGGCCTGTGTTCTCTTTATATAACAAGGTGTTAAGCCATTTAACAAAGGATCTTCTTACAAGAGGTGTGCCCAGACTCAAATCTATTCCCTGCCAAAATTACAATCTTAGGTGGATTGCTCTCTATTAGTTCACAAAGGTACAGATAATCCTACTCAAGATTTTACATTTATATTGTCATTTCTGCCCTGAATTAGACATCAGGGCTGCAAAAGAAAAACCTGTCCCATGTGTGCTAATTTCTTTATTAAATACCCATTTTGTAGCCTGAGATCCAGAAGTACGAATATGGAGGACTGACTGCAGTCCAGGTACCGTATAAATAATTATTCAGGGGATTCCTTAAATTCCATAATTTTGAGGCCTCAAATTTGGGGCCATCATTACATTGTGAAATACAACTCAGCAAGAAGTATTGCTAACCGAAAAACAAAGAAAAACCAAGGCTAAATCATAGTTTTCACGACTCTCCTGTAATTTACCTCTAAATTCATGGAACTCTTGCTTTCTGCTAAATTACTTATTGAATGTGAAATATTTTCATCTATTCCTGTGGTAGAATCATAATCTCTACCCTCTCTCAAATAGAAATCTCCAGAATGAATTTCACCTTAAAGGCCTATACCTATAAATTCTAAATGACTACCAATTACTATACATACATAAAAATTATCATAACCATTTTTGTTTGTAGCCACTATTTTTATTCCATATTCCATATCTTAGCAATGGTTTTATCAGGTTCCCAACTGGAAAAATGTAAGCTTCATCATGCTTTGCCCCACTTATGTAATGGCTACAAAATTATATGGATCTCATCTTAGTTACAGCTCTTAAAATTCTTATCTCTTCCCACTGCCTCATCATTTCCACTCATAAGAAGAAAAAAATATCTTTAAAAGAATGATTTATTTATTTTTTAACTTTTTGTTTTAGGTTTAGAACAGGTTTGTTATATACGCAAATACGTAACAAGTGCAGGTTTGTTATATAGGCAAATTGTGTGTTGTGGGGGTTTGTTATACAGATACTTTTCTCACTCAGGTAATCAGCATAATACCTGATAGGTAATTTTTTGATCCATAACCTCCTTCCACACTCCCCCATTATGTAGGCCCTGGTGTCTGTTCCCTTTTCTGTGTCCATATGTACTCACTCAATGCTTAGCTCTCACTTGTAAATGAGAACATGTGGTATTTGGTTTTCTCTTCCTGTATTAATTTGCTTAGGATAATGGCCTTCAGTTTCATTCGTGTTGCTACAAACACCATGATCTCATTCTTTTGATGGCTGTGTAGTATTTCATGGTGTGTATGTACCACATTTTCTTTAATAGTCTACCGCTGATGGGCATTTAGGTCTATTCCATGTCTTCGTTATTGTTGAATAGTGCTGTGATGAACATATGCTTGCATGTATCTTTATGGTAGAATGATTTATATTCCTTTGCATATATGCCCAGTAATGGGATTGCTGAGTCAAATGATAGTTATGTTTTTAGTTCTTTGAGAAATCACCAAACTGCTTGACACAATGGCTAAATGAATTTTCATTCCACCAGCAGTGTATAAAAGTGTTCTCTTTTTTTTCTGCAACATTACCAGCATCTGTTTTCTTTTGACTTTTTAATAATAGCTATTATGACTAGTGTGAGAGGGTATATCCCATTGTGGTTTAGATTTGATTTCTATAATTGTTAGGGATGTGGAGTGATTTTTCATATGCTTGTTGGCTGCGTGTATGTCTTCTTTTGAGAAGCGTCGGTTCATTTCCTTTGCTCTTTTTAATGAGGTTGTTTTGTTTTGCTTGTTAATTTAAATTCCTTACAGATTCTGGATATTTGACCTTTGTTGGATGCATAGATTACAAATATTTTCTTCTATTCTGTAGGTTGTCAGTTTGCTCTTGATAATTTCATTTGCTCTGCTGAATCTCTTTAGTTTAATTAGGTCACATTTGTCAATTTTTGTTTTTGTTGCAATGACTTTTAGCATCTTCGTTATGAATCTTTACCAGGGTCTATGTTCAGAATGGTATTTTCTAGGCTATCTTCCAGGGTTTTTATAGTTTTTACATATAAGTATTTAATCTATTTTGAATTGATTTTTGCATATTGTCTAAGGAAAGGGTCCAGTTTCAGTCTTCTGAATATGGTTAACCAGTTATGTCAGCAACATTTATTGAATATGGACTCATTTCTCCATTGCTTGGTTTTGTGAACTTTTTTAAAGACTAGATGTTTATAGGTGTGGGACTGTATTTCTTGGCTCCCTTTTACTTCCATTGGTCTGTATGTTTGCTTTTGTACCAGTACCATGCTGTTTTCATTACTGTAGCCTGGTAACAGAGTTTGAAGTTGGGTAATATGATGCCTCCAGCTTTGTCCTTTTTGTTGAGAATTGCTTTGGATACTCAGACTCTTTTTAGGTTTCATAGGAATTTTAAAACAGTTTTTTTTTTTTTTTTTCCGAATTCTGTGAAGAATCTCATTGGTATCTGATAGGAATTGCATTGAATCTGTAAATTCCTGTGGGCACTATGGTGATTTTAATGATATTGACTCTTCCTATCCATGAGCATGAAATATTTTTCCATTTGTTTATATAATCTCTGATTTCTTTCAGCAGTGTTTTGTAATCCTCATTGTAGAGATCTTTCACCTCTCTGGTTAGCTGTATTTCTAGGTATTGTATTTTATTTTTTTTTGTACGTATTGTGAATGGGATTTTGTTCCTTATTAGGCTCTCAGCTTGTATGTTCTTTGCATGTAGGGATGCTGGTGATTTTTGTATATTGATTTTGTATCCTGAAACTTTGCCAAAGTTGTTTATCAAGTCTAGAGGCTTTTGTCATTTCTGATTGTGTTTATTTGGATCGTCTCTTTTTAATTAATCTAGATAGCAGTCTATCAATCTTATTTATACTTTCAAAAAACCAATTTCTAGACTCACTGATTTTTTGTATTGTTTTTCACATCTCAACTATAGTCAGTTCAGTTCTGATTTTGGTTACTTCTTGCCTTTTGCTAGCTTTGGGGTCCATTTTCTCTTGTTTTTCTGGTTCCTCTAGGTTTGATGTTAGGTTGTTAATTTGAATTCTTTCTAACTTTTTGAAGTGTTCATTTTGTGCTATAAATGTTCCCTTCAACACTGTTTTAGCTGTGTCACAGACATTCTGCTACGTTGTATCTTTGTTTTCATTAGTTTTGAAGAATTTCTTGTTTCCTGGCTTAATTTTATTGTTTATCCAGAAGTCGTTCAGGAGCACATTTTTAAATTTCCATGTAATTGTATGGTTTTCAGTGATCTTAGTGTTGATTTCAATTTTTCCTTTGCTGTGTGATCTGATAGTGCACTTGGTATGATGTCAGTATTTTTTTGTATTTACTGAGAATTGTTTTATGGTTGATTGTGTAGTTGATTTTAGAGCCATGTACAGATGAGAAGAATGTATATTCTGTTGTTTTTGGTGGAGAGTTCTAGTTCTATAGATATCTGTTAGCTCCATTTGGTCAAGTGTCTCATTCAGGTTCTAAATATTTTGATTAATTTTCTACATCAGTGTTCTGTTTAATAAGGTCAGTGGAATGGCGAAGCCTACCACTACTATTTCTCTCTTCTGGCTTGGAGAGTTTCTGCTGAAAGGTCTGCAGTTAGCCTAATAGGATTACCTTTGTAGGTGACCTATCCCTTCTCTCTGGCTGCCATTAACATTTTTTTCTTGCATTTTGACCTTGGGAAATCTGAAGATTACGTGTCTTGGGGTTGTCTTCTTGTATAGTATCTCACAAGGGCTCTCTGCCTTATCTGAATTTTAATGTTGGCCTCTCTAGTGAGGTCTGGGACATTTTCATGGACAACATTCTCATGTATGATTTCCAAGTTTCTTGCTTTCTCTCCCTCTCTTTCAGGAATGCCAATGGGTCATAAATTTGTTCTCATTACTTGATCCCATATTTCTCTGGGGTTATTTCCTTCATTTTTTCTTTATTTTTATTTGATTGAGTTCATTTGGAGAACTAGTCTTCCAACTCTGATATTTGTTCCTAAACTTGGTCAATTTGCCTGTTAATACTTACAATTGTATTGTGAAATTATTGCAGTAAGTTTTTCAGCATTATCATATCTTTTTGTTTCCTTATTAAAATGGCCATTTCTTTCAGTTCTCATATCATTTTATTGCATTCCTCAGATTCTTTGGATGAGGTTATGACTTTTCCCTGAATCTCAATGTTCTTCATTCCTACACATATTGTGAATTGCACGTCTGGCATTCCAGCCATTTTAGCCTGGTTAGGAACCATTGGTAAGACACTAATGCAGTCATTTGGAGGCAGGAAGACACTCTGGTTTTTTGAGTTGCCAGAGTTCTTGCGCTGGTTCTTTCTCATCTCTGTGTGCTGATATACCTTTTATTTTTGAAGGTGCTATCCTTTGGATGGCCTTTTTTTTTTTCTTTTTGCCTTTTTCTTCTTTGATGTCCTTGGAGGTTTGATTGTGATATAAGGTGGGTTAAGTTAACCGGTTTTGTTTCTGAAACATGTTAGGGGACCAAAGTGCACCTCAGCACTCCTGGGCTGTGTGCTCTAACTCTGGGTCTGGTAACAGGTCCCCAGCTTTGTTTTCTGGTCCCTGATGGTTGGGAACTTGTTGCAATGAAGGGCCTGAAGAATTCTCGGTCTGCTGACCGCAACACTCCAGTTGATGGTGTTGGCCAAAGCACTTCATCTTGGCAGTGACAGCAGAATACATGCTCACTTGTGTGTCTCAGCAGTCACAATGGCACAGAAGGTATACCCTGTTGTTTTTCGGTGGCGAGTTGTGTAGATATCTGTTAGTTCCATTTGGTCAAGTGTCTAGTTCAGGCCCTGAATATTTTGGTTGGTTCTCAACAGTGGCATGTTCGGGTGCATGCGCATTGGCTTTGGTGGGGCACCAACAGGAGTGGGGTGGCAGCATTCTTGCACATGCTTGCAGTGGTGGCATGGCAGGGGTAGTTTGCTGGCAAAGGCAGCATTGCCAGCATCAATGCCAGTGCTGGTGGCATTTTGGGGTGCCTGGATGTCAGTAGGAGTGGGACTGAGAGCTGTGCTCCCACTGATGGTGGTGAGATGGCAGGATGCGTACACACGTGCACTGAGGAGTAGGAGAGGTGAAGTCTAGAGACAGACACTTCAAGAGAGAGGCAAAGAAAATAGGAATTTATGCTAAATGGGGTGGGCAAATATACATATTTAATAAGATACAGGAGGACTCATGAATCTTTATGAAAGGAGAAACATGTGCATGAGGAATTGAGCGTTATGCCCCTTCATGGGTCCCTGGACAAAAAAATGGTGTGTTAGTATGATTTCAGTGTGAAATTTTTGGCCCTTCAATGTAAAAAGGTAAAGCAGAGGACGTAAAAACCCTCACTGCACATTCACATAGACTGGCCAGAACCCTACTCTGTGGTCATTCTGCAAATAAAAGGAGGGGCAACATCAGGTGTTTGGTTGACATCAGTGGTAGTGGAGTCCTCTGAAATGGCTGATTTCCATTTAGCCTTTAGGGAAGAAAGCCTAATGGGAGTTAGTGAGAGAAGAGAATAACGAGGCATGTCCAATCTCCTATCCTGCTGTGCCTGAGAACTCTGTTTTCAAGGTTTCTCTGGTGTCTTCTTGGTCAGGAGAAGGTATGCTCTGCTGGTTGGGGGCTTAGGATTTTATTTTTATTTCTCACACATGTGAGTGAGAACATACAGTGTTTAATTTTCTGTTCCTGACTTATTTTACTTAACAATGTCCTTCCTTTCCATCTACGTTGCCACCAATGACAGGATTGTATTGTTTTTATGGTTGAATTGTACTCCAATGTGTATATTACATATTTTAAAAATTCATTTATCTGTGGTTGGGAACCTAGGTTGATTCCATATCTTACTATTGTGAATAGTGCTGCAATAGACATCAGGGTGTTGATGTCTCTTCAATGTCCTTGACTTTGAATAAATGCCCATCATTGGGATTGCTGGATCATATGGTAGTTCTATTTGTAGTTTTTTGAAGAAACTTTATACTCTTCACCATAGTGGCTGAACAAGTTTACATTCTCACCAAGAGTGTATAAGTGTTTTGCTTTATCTGCATCCTCACCAGCATTTTTTTTTTTTGTCTCTTTGATAATATCTACCCTAACTAGGATGAGATGATACTTCATTGGTCTTTGAAAATATTTAACAGTTTAAAAGCACAGGCAATAAAAGCAAAATAAACAAATGGAATTATATTAGACTAAAAAGCTCCTGTACAACAAAGTAAACAATCAACAGAGAGAAAAGATAGCCTACAGAATGGGAGAAAATATTTGTCAACTGTTCGTCAGACAGCGGATTAATATTCAGAATACACAAGGAATCAAACATTTATATGG